>NC_080671.1:357803003-357863003 GCF_030247195.1 Topomyia yanbarensis | reverse complement strand
TGAATGTATTATACAAATGCGGCCAAACAGCGAGGATACATCAATAGGCGATCACGGAGAGCGACTACAATGTTGCGGCAGGTTGCATTTATAAAGTAGTAAGTCAGGATAAACGTTTCAATGTGATATCTTCGGCCTGCCGTCCCTATTTTGTGTTAGTTGTGAACTAAAATGAGGCAAACGGAAACCAAATGGAGGAAGTAAACGATAAATCAATTACACTAAAATCAAGAGGGCCGCTTTCATTTGTTCTATTTGTTTGGCGATTTGACCCTCTCATGTCGATTTTCATAAAACGACATTTTCGAAAGAATTTTAAGTCGCTACTCGTAAGACTTTGATGCGTTAGATAATTTATATTGAAACTGCTTCTCACCTTATACTAAAACCAGGAGCGGATCCAGAAAAAAGTTTCAGGAGGAGTCCGAAATTTCGATTTTAAAATGAACATTGTACAATTCGCAATACGTAATAATCTTACTTATTGAATATCAGTTTTGTTAGTCAACTTTGGTTTGGAATGATTTTGAGTTTGAAGCTAATATAAAATTGAAACTCATTTTAAATTTCTCGACAAGTTAAATAATTTCGGAAGGGGTCCGGACCCCCAGGACCCTCCCCCAGGATCCGCCACTGACTAGAACAATCCTAATATCAAACAAATGTTACAGCTTTCTACAAGAAGTAACATAATTGTAAGTAACATAATTGAATGAAACATCTACTGGCCCACATCCACAAATCGCCTGCTAGATCTCAAAATTTTCTCATTTCAAGCTGGATTTAGCGATTTTCTCAAGTTTTGACATCACCACCAATTCACAGATGCTATCAGACATATTGTTTTTGTCTGATTTTTCTGTGAAAATACTGTCAACTGATCTAATAAAGTATCTCAATGAACTAAATGAAACATGCATTTTCTAATGAAGGTAGACGATGCACAGTGGTGTCTTCTAGGATGTTTTATGAAGATCGAAGACCTTCATTTTGTTGATATAGTTATAGTGATTAATTTCCTTTGAAGTGAGATATTTGCCACAAAATTTTTCGAAGTATGTAAAATAGGATGAAGTCTTCAGAAATGTTAAATAACTTGTTTTTGTGAACATCTTTACTGAAGTCAAAAAATCTCTATTTATAGTACACTCGAAGTTAATGACCGTTGTTTGTAAATTACCCTTTAAAACCTTTTTTTAACATAACTTCTTATATATCGTAGATAAAGCTTCAGTATTATCCAGAAACTTGTTTGCCTTGTCAAGATACATATCTTTCTAGAAGAGATCATCGGTCTATTTCTGCGACTTAGTAGTTTTTGGGTAATTTTTGGCAAAAATTCGCAAAAGTTTTAAAAATAATAACTTTTAAACGGGGTTATAGATTATAGTAAGATTCCGTTTTTGGCAACAATATTTTTTTCCAGTTGTCAAAAATGGAACCTTACTTTAAAAGCTTTTATTTTCAATTTGTGACATCAAAAATGTTACAAGAACATTAATTATATAAGAATATGTGAAATCGAATGAAATAATAGAAAAAACCAACAAATTTAACTTTATTCGCTATGCCCGCCCCTACAAAATATAGTAAATATGACTACTATGTTTGGAAATAAAGTCAAAAGCGATATCCATCCATAACAAAACGATTATTGAGCATTTTTCAAAAGAATTACTATGAACAAAAATAATGTTGCCAAAAAAGGAACTTTTTTGTTGCCAAAAATGGAGCATGCCAAAAACGGATTCTTATTGTATTTGAAAAAAAAAACTATTGTTTTTTTTAAATGTAGAATATCTTCGAAAATACTTGAGATATGGAAAATTATGCGTAAGGGGTCGTACACAAATGACGAAGCTTTTTCTGGCGATTTTCGACCCCTCCCTTCCCCCTCGTAGCATTTGGTCACAAAATTCTAACCTCCCCCTTGTAAATGACGTAGCATTTCCCTAACCCCCCCCCCCCCCCGTGGTTGCTTGGGACATGACCGGGAGATGAAAAAATTACATATGTTTTTCAATTCTTTTAAATATATGTTCTTACAAAATGTTTGACGACTTTTATCAACATTTTCATTATAACAGCAAATTGCCTACAAAAGAAGCCCATTTCACAACAAATTTAGTGTGGATAGTTTTGTTTAGAATTTTACATGTCATAAAGTATGAAGAGAAGTTCACAATTCTGCAGCTGCCAACGATTTTAGGAAGCATAAGCTCAACTAAATTACTAAATTTTCTTTGATTGAATCCGAAAGACAATTTAATTCAGCTGCCAAAATAAGTCTACTAGTTAACAATATTAGCTAACTAATGTGGAAATTTAAATCCGCATGAAAAATCTTTCCTTTTCTTTGCGAGCCTGCCATTCCGCGAACAGTAAAATTTACAAAATGAAAAACCGCGTGAAACGCAACTTAGGAATGGAGGAACATTAAATTGTTTTCTCTAATTAATGGGTTTTGATGCCCGTCAAAAAATTTAAACTTTATGCTACGTCGCACAACTTCTGACCCTACCATCCCCCTCGTCGCACTTCGTCACAAATTTGGTATACCCCCCCCTACCCCCTAAAATGCTACGTCATTTATGCATGACCCCTAAATCAAAATTATGTATTTTGACAATTGAAATAACTTCGTAGAATATATGAAACCCGTAGGAATGATAATTAAAAAGATATTTAAAAAAATTAGTTTTGGGGTCATCCAAATATAACGAGCTATAACTTCTTAAGCATTACAAGAAGAGACTTCATGTATTCAGTAAAAATATTTATGAAAGTAATTTCCACAATTCTTCTAAAGACGTTAGCTCATTTTTTACCAAAAAGAACTTGAGTTGAAAAATCTCACTTATATGAGGATTAATCACTAGTAATTGTTGATAAGTAAGTGACCCATAGGAGACAATCTTAAAAATAGTAAAACTTGTAAAGATACATTACTGATATGACTGTGGATTGTGAATTGACTGCTACAGACACTTTATACACAGACTAGCGAAGAAGCCAAACGGACTGTGAAAAAAATCGAGGACGGGAACAGCGTAGTTGCTAAATCGATTGCTTTGTACGCAGCCCACCTGGGTTCGATTCCCAACCCGGTTGTCACGGTAAAGATGGACACGTCTATCGGTACCAGGACACATGCTAGTGAACTCGGGTGATTCGTAGTTATACTGCCTAAGCTCGACCCTCATTAGCAGAAGACAAAGATTAAGCTCGTACGATATTAAGCCTGTTCTAATGACCCTGCCACTTCTAGTTTTCCGATCTTTTTACTTCACATCCTTGCTCTCACTTGAGTACTATGGCTCTATTTTTCATAACTTTCCTTACCCAGTAATCTCTAGCTAATTGAATATCGTTAAAATGTTAAAAATTCATTTTTATCATTGTTAAATTTAGAGATAATTTTATTCAAACTGAGAGAAAAATAAATATTTACAGAAGAATTAGGAGACATTGGTGTTTGAGGTTTTTCACTTGTCGTGCCACTGTGTGACTGCTGCAAAGCAACAGCTGTCGTTATTTTTTTGTGTACATAACAGAGTTACTGGGATTAGCGATGTATAGTTCGATTCCCCACCAGGAGGCAGGGTCATCGCATGATAAATCGCTAAAATGAGTCCATTTTTTAGTGCATTGACTTCGAAGAATATCTTCGATTGCTTTTCCTTAAATGTTATTGCTTCTGGTTTGAGACGCTCCATATCATCACTCCATATGTTTGATGATGGACCGATTTTAAGGACATTATACATGCGAGCCACAACATAGCTGCTACGCCGCACACACCCCTCTCCCCTGCCTAACCATGTATCTGACATGAGCAAATATAAAAATACGTTTTTTAACACACTAACCTTGCTGGTTTGCCACGAAACTGCTACTTAAGGGAGCTAGAACATTTTCCTATACAATCAATCCGAGTTTTTGACGGAATGCCATCTTTAGCCCCTATTTTGTGCGAAAATATCACCCCTCTTCACATGGGGTTTCTTTTCGAAACACTCTTATTTTTCTTCTTCTCGTGTTCATTGCACTTTTTCAAATGCACTTTATTCTCACACCACTGCAAAAACACTCGCGAAACTTTAATCGTTTACTAACAAAACTTCTAATTTTCTGCCGATGTGTAGATGACCAAAGGAAAATGTTCGGAAACTCTCATTTGTGCGTTTGAATTTTCACTTCAGATTTCAGTTTTTCTCAATGTAAACAAGCGAGTCGGTGCCTAGCAACGTGGCTTCCACATATCTTCACCTTAACAGTTTTGCTTGTATTAAAACATTTCTATCTGAGTTCACAATACAGCGTATGTAAATCATGAGACAGGTGAAACCCATTGCTAATCGCTTAGGGGTTGAAATATTGTGCCGTTTCAATGGCTAGTTTGTTTGATATATTTCCGTTGAAATAACCTTTCTGTTATTACAACGTTCCCAAAAACCCTTTTCTTTATTAAAATGGAAGGAAAATTTTTACTAAGGTTTTGCTAAAACTGCAAAAAGCTTGCAGTCATATCTTAATGTACCATTTTGTCTCACATAAGTTATTCCATGTGCATGGATCTAATTAGTTAACGACCGGAATATCTTAATTAAAAAGTTGTCGGTAATTATGAAAAAAATGTTAATTTAATTTTCTGCACAATAGGCGCGCTACCGCATGTAAGCATTCTACATGGCGGAATTCTTCGCAATTAGCTCAACCATATGATCATCGAAATTGGGTGGTGCTGAGGCAAAGTACTGGTAATACAGAATTAAAATTGTTGTGCACACCGATATTGGGCCGCGAAGTTTACCGAAACGGAATGCAGTACTATGGCTATATTTTTTTCTTGGAGATTAAAACATATCACAATAAATTGCAGTTTTGTAACATGCCGCTAACAAAGCCGGACCCGTGCTGATATAACTAGCATGGACCGTAAGCTATAGCTTTGTTGCATGTTGTTTGTTTTGTTTTTATACATCATAGTTTTGCATGGCTAGCTAAGTGCATGTTCCACCTTCTGTCTCCCTCTGCTACTGGTTAGCATAAATAATACACGCGTCAGTGGTAGATGCCATAAATTTAGATGTCGAAGCACGGGATTGCGACATAAGCAAAAAAAAGAGCGAAATAGATAGGGCAGTTGTTTTCTTATTCATCTCGGCCCTTTATTTCATAGGACCAAATGGATAAATAGTAGGATTAAATGATGGACGCTCGATTGCGCTAGCTTCGTTGTAACACAACTTCTAAGGGATCGAAGATATTGCTACCAATGTTACGGAATTTATTGATTCTAGGCCGCGTAATCTAATAAATTGCATGACGTTCTGACTGCTGTCTACATACTAGGATTAATTAGGGCGCAGTGACTCTATGAACAAATCAGATAAAATGGTGCTTAATAGCGTTTAATTAGTCACTAATTTCGGCTCTAATGGCGTTTGATTTTAACAGATGCAGCGGGCAACAATATTTGGTTGAAACCAATATTGATTCCGGCATTCTTGTTAACGCACGTTATAGTACAATTGGAATCCTTCGACATACCGGTTGTGGGCACTATACCCTCGTGCATATTAAACGAACGACCAGAGAAACGTTGCCTAAAAGGATAATACATATGTTTGACGAATGGAGTCGGCATGTGGAATTTTAATATCATTGCCGTTTACTTGCTGGGTGCTATTCGAGTAAGTAATGACGCAAATTCGGTTTTTCCGTTTGATGAACTTTCTTTGAATGGTTGATTTGCAATATTCACATTGGCACAGCAAATCTATTTTTAGTTCTGACAGTGGCCACTACAATTCACTTACTGAATGATAAAGATGATTAATTCAATCCTTGTGCAATGAATTTCCGGCTTTGGCTTGGGGTTTAGAGTGAAGTACAAGGCCCGATGAGAGGGGGTCAGCCAGGGCAATTGCCCTGGGGCCTGGGTCGTATTTGGGGGCCCGCGTTTTTACCCTGAAGATGGGCGAACACGTGCGGTATTTATAGAAGAGCAATAAAAATAGTAATAGTAATTTCTTTGTAATTATCCGTCTTATTAATTTGTTATATGACGAAAGCGTGAAAACTTTATTTGATAGTTGACATTTTTTAAAACAAACGATCTTAAGGGTCTTCTTAATTGTTTGCTTTGTGTACAAGTTAAAAAAAAACGAGTTTAATTATTTCAATCGACGGAATACACTTCAAAATATTAAAAAATTGATTCAAAGTATTTTCGAAGAAAGCAATAAAGCGTCAAACAGGAATGCGAGCGCATGGACAAACGCATCTGTCTTCTGCTACGTTGCGTTCGCTTCTTTGCTCGTGGTACCGGCTATTGGCTTGGAGACACTGGGCGCGATTGTTGTAGAGTAGCCATTTGTGGTTTGGCATAAGATAATGGTCTGATGTTTATGGTTGTAGTAGGTTGACTTTTCTTAGCTGCTTTTGTACAATATTTTCCGTGGTGCAATATACTTTTGCAGAATTCGCGCATGGGAATCTACCATGGGTGCATAACTAGTGTTGTCTGATGAAACGTACCATTTTCGGTTGATCTGCATAAAATGGTTACGCATGAAGGAGTTGGTTTGTACGGAAACATTCTCACCGCAAGAACAACGCTAGGGACACTCGGCAAAATGCAAAGTTTCAGTTGTTGTGGAGGCGGCTTTCCCGTATTTTAACATAAATTTGTTAATCAGGATGTCAGGGGCGTGTGAAGATAATTCATGTAAGCACATCTCTCTGGAGCCCTTCCCAGCAAACCACAAATCGTACAACAATGCAGAAAAAGACTCGTTATAATGTCTACAACGAGTCAAAATCTTTACAACAAACAGAATTTAGTCCTCAGAAATTGATTTGTAATCGCATATTTTTTTTTAATTCGTTTATTTGACACGGCTCATAGCGGTAGCTTAACGGAGCTGTGGATCTTTTATACGTTTACAATACATGCAAAAATAAAAACACAAACAAGAATTAATTAATTGGATCTCGTGCGCGCAACTTTTTATTGCGAGCGGAGAACTTCTTTCGCAAAGTCTGTTGGCAAACAGCGTCAGGGGGTCATTTAATTCTCTCTTGTTTTTCACGTCCCGGTCGAAGCTGGCTTGGTGTCCGGGATCAGATGTTCTCCCCTGCTTCTTGCACTTATTGTTGATCAGTGTAAATCCGTCGTCATCGTTACCGCTGTTGCTTACAGTTGCTTTTGGGGTGCTGGATGATTCTTTTGCCGTTGTCATTATGGTCTGAACAGCTGCCACAAATTTGGCCCCCGTTTGTGGTTCAGCCATTGGTATTGAAAACTCTGTTTTAGGTTGGTTTGCCGTAGATGAGTTGGCAATCAGTTGAGATGTATTTTCCGCTGCATCTTCCGCGCAAGGTTGTCCACGATGAGCTGTCTGATTACAATACTTGCACGTAGGAGTTTGCCCCTCATGGGTGCATAGCGTAGTTTGCATAATTGTAGTTCCGTGAGTTTTGAATTTTTATTGTCAAGTAGGAGGATATAGGCCTTTCAACCCGCATCCTCACTACAAAAACGCCGTTAGGAGTACCCGAGAAGAAGTTTCTCCAAGTATCAGGTGTAACGGATTCTACTTCTCCGTATTGCGACATGCATTTTGCAATTGGCTCAGGAGGGGTACGAGGTGATAGGTCATATAACCTTACATCTATATAATCATTCTCAATATATACGGGAATCTTAATTCCAACGCACTATGGCCCCAAAGCTGTATTTAGGAAGACAAAACTGTTTGCGCCTAAACCATTGGTTTTAGATATATAGTATCTTCGGCAAACTTTCTTAGAATTTTTTTGCCAATTTTTTTATATTAGTTGAATTAGGGGTGGTGGTTAGGGTGTTCAAAGTATCAACTTCTTACATATGTAAAATTCAGCTACATAATGTTCTACAAAGTTATAAATCGATCAAATTGAAGCAACTTTTCTGAAGAAACTATGTGGCTATCTTTAATGGTTCATGTGCTATGATTTTTGCAATATTTAAGGTATGGTGGCTCTTTAAAAATTGGTTTTCTATTAATATCTTTTTATGTGTTAATTTCTCGCTAATACTTTGTTCTAGAGGTTTTTAGAACTTTTATAAATACACATTTTTGCCGAAGCAATGAAGTGTCTATCTCTTTTGTTTGCATAGTTACAGGCGATTTTCAAAACAAAAATGGTTTTTTTCGAAGCTATATATCTTCCAATATTGCGAATGGATTTTCAATCTTTTAATTTCATTTGAAAGATCGAAACTTTTGTAGTTTTTGGTGAAAAAACTGCGGGAGTGTTATTTCTAATAAAATAAATAATTAATTTTTGAAAATTGTGTATTTTTCAACAAAAATCGTTCATAACTTTTCAAATAGACGAGATCATTACTTTGTTACTTCAGCAAAAATCTTCGCCATGCAAAGTTCTAAAAGGGTTGTAAACAAAGTATTTATGATAAATCAATGTATGAAGTGACAAATGAAAAATAGTGATTTTTAGAGGTCACGTTTTCATCGCTCAATCTCTTATGCTAAAATCAACTAAGCAAGGCTCATTTATGTGACTATTGCCTTTCATTTGAGTATTAACAGTTACAAGGATCAGCTCTAGAACTGAAGTTATTGCAATTAGTCTGATTGGATTCCGATGGAGCAGTGTTGCCAGGGACAGTTTACTTTGACGACGGAAAATAATTTTTTCATATATATATATATATATATATATATATATATATATATATATATATATATATATATATATATATATATATATATATATATATATATATATATATATATATATATATATATATATATATATATATATATATATATATATATATATATATATATATATATATATATATATATATATATATATATATATATATATATATATATATATATATATATATACAGGGTGTTTGGTTCATGGTTAAGAATCTCTCGGGGGGTGATAGACTGCCATATTTGGAGAAAAAATTGTTCAACACATACCATCAAATCTCAACCGTTACAGAGTTATTGAACTTTTTGTGTAAAAAACTTATTTGTCTTAAAATACCTCTAACTTTAAAAGTATACTTTGTATTTTAAATGTTTCAGTTCCATTTGAAAGGTGAGAAAATTTCCTATTGAATGATGTTCTCATATCTTTTAAGTAATTAGTTTTAATTACCTTTCAACTGTAAAGTAGTTAAAAGTTAGTGTTTTTGAGGAGGTTTTTGCCAATTTTCTCGAAATAATGATGTATGATTATAGCAATATCCAGTATCCAAAAGTTGAGTTTTGGGACGATTCATAATTTGTTCTTGGACGTCATATTTCTATCTCTTCTCATTTCTTAGTAATTTCATTACTATACTTTTCCCGTAACCGACTTGCAAGTGCTTAAAAGACTCTAATCTAAAAAATATGCTTTATATCATTATTTACAAGATTTCATTGGAAAGCTGAGAAAATTTCCTATCAATGTATGTACAAATGTCTTTTAGTTAAGTGTACTAAATGATTTTTTACTAACGAAATTTTTGGTTCAGTGTATTCCTACCGATTAGTTGTTTACATAAATCGCTCCAACTATTTTTACTTTTTGACGAGATTTGTGAAGTTTTTATCGTTGTTTGTCGTGTTAATCGACTCAGTATTTTGTTTTTAACATTGTTATTGTGCAGTGTAAAAGTGTCTCCTGTTTGCTTTTGTGTTGCGAAAAAATCAGCGAAGAACGTAATTGAGTGAACTTCTGTGACTTAACCACCAAACTTTCCACCGACCGCAGCGCCATCTATATTTCATTGTTCGCATTCTCAGATCGGCACGCATTATGGCAAGTGCATGTGATCACTGCGCGAAAACCGTCAAATCGGATGACGACTTTATTGAATGCATGGGTTTTTGCAAAAATGTGGTACATATGCAATGTGGGAAACAACTTAACAAGCCGTTTTTGAAAAAACTTGCGGAAAACCCAAACTTATTTTGGATGTGCAATGAATGTGTCAAGCTGATGAAGTTTGCTCGCTTTCGCGACACCGTTTCTTCACTTGGATGTGTTATCGCTGCTATCGCTGGGAAAACGGATGACGTCTGTGCTGAGCTAAAGGCCGAGTTATCCAAAAATAACCAGCAAATTTCGCGCCTGGCTAGAAAGGTTTCAACAGCTACTCCAGTCCGGCCAAACTCCGGTACCTCTCGACCACCTCAGAAACGTCGTCGCGAGGATGGCCCTGATCCGAGCAATATTCTTGTTGGTAGTCGAAAGCTAGTCGATAATAGCAACATTTTTACGGTTCCACCTCCCGCGCCGTTGCTCTGGATGTATCTTTCGCGCTTTCATCCTAGCGTTAGCAAAGAGACTGTCGAAAAAATATCTAAAGAAGGACTAAATTGTAACGAGGAGATAAAGGTTATTCCGCTTGTTAAAAAAGGCATAGACGTCAGTACTTTGAACTTCATATCCTTCAAAGTTGGAGTTCACCCAAAGTACCGTGATGCAGCTCTTAATCCTGACACATGGCCGCAAGGCATACTGTTCAGGGAATTTGAAGACAGCCGTACCCAGAACATTTGGAGTCCGCCGACTGATTTTCCACCGCCTCCAGAAGAAGCATGTACCTCTCTAATGCAACCCGGCCCATCAATGGTCCTGCAGAGGACTCCGCAACGATTGGCCATGCCACTATACCAAGCCACACCGCCCTTGTGAAGGAGTATCGATGCCGATCGCATACTGGGATGCAACGCAGTTGGTACTATGGAAGCCCTCGATCCCCCCGCTACAGTCGAGCCCTTGCCGCCAGCGTTCATCAGTCGTCCCGGTCCTGTATGTGTGGGTGGGGAAAGGGTCTTCCAAGCCGCCTTTCTCGGCAAGTATAATAAAAATTGTAACGATACAACGGTTGAACCGATTCACGCTTCTAGCTCATCGTACGAATCTCGCCGCAAGCTGCTACCACCCCGTTCCTGCTCTCCGCATTCCGCCATCGGGTTCCAACGCATACTGGGACGCACCGCAGTTGGCACTATGGAAGCTCTCGATCCCCCCGCCACAGTCGAGCACTTGCAGCCAGCGATCATCAGTCGTCCCGGTCCTGTGTGTGGGATGGGTGAAAGGGTCTTCCAACCTGCCGCAAATGGCAAGTATACATCTGTTCCGAACACTTCAAGCGCTGATGTATTCTTCGCTTCCAGTTTTTTGCCTTTTGCTCCGACATCTTGTTATCAGATGCCAACCATTTCTCTCGACGACGACGATAGTCGTATTTTGGGGCGCGACGTAGTTGATTCGGGATGCCTCGAATCCCTCACCACAGTCGACCAGGCGACCGTGAACCGTTCCGATACTGTTCGTGAGATTGACGAAAGGATCTTCCTACACCGCAACATGGCTTCGCTCTCTGCTGTACCTGATCCGTCATCCAACAACATCGAGGTTTACTACCAGAATGTTGGTGGCCTAAATTCATCAACGGACAGCTATTTGCTCGCGACCACGGGTTGCTGTTACGACGTTATCGCCTTGACCGAGACGTGGCTCGACAACCGTACTCTGTCTCGCCAGGTCTTTGGTTCAACATTCGATGTCTACCGCTGTGACCGTAATGCCCTCAACAGCCACAAGACATCAGGCGGTGGTGTGCTTATCGCCGTTCGGCGTGGTATAAAAGCCCGAGTGATCAACGATGACCGGTGGGCGAGCTCCGAGCAAGTGTGGATATCAGTGAAACTTACCGATCGCAATCTGTTCCTGTGTGTTGTGTATTTTCCACCTGACAGAATTCGTGATTCCAGCCTGATCGATGTACATCTTTCCTCCGTTTCTTTTATCGCCTCGATCGCCGCCCCGTCTGATGATATCGTTATACTGGGCGACTTCAACTTACCTGGCTTGACGTGGTGCCAAGCAAGTAATGGTTTTCTACGATTGGATATCGAAAAATCCGCGCTTATTGACAATGCCAGTTGTATTTTGGACAACTACAGCAGCGCAACTCTTCGGCAAATTAATAATGTCGCCAACGAGAATGGACGTACATTGGACCTCTGCTTTGTAAGTACCCGGGACTGCGCTCCGTACTGCTGCACTGCACCGACTCCTTTAGTCAAGCAGGTGCGTCATCATCCCCCACTACATCTTGTATTCGCTGGTAACTTAGGAGTGAATTTTGAAGACGTCTCAAGCTCTATCGTCTACGATTTTAAAAACGCTGACTACGACAGCATCGTTGGCACGCTGTTGGATATAAACTGGGACGAAAATATTAACAATGACGACGCGAACGAAGCAGCGATGACGTTTTCTAGTATTCTTAACTACCTTATCGACCGCCATGTACCAAAACGAACAATTAGTACCGATGAACACCCTCCCTGGCAATCAACCGTCCTAAGACGTTTAAAATCTGCCAAACGAGCTGCATTTAAAAAATTCTCGAAGCATAAGACACTTGCATTACGAAATCACTACTTTCAACTCAACCACGAATACAAACAACAAAGCAGACGCGCCTTTTTTAGACACCAGCGAAACGTTGAGCGTCAACTGAAATCCAAGCCCAAGTCGTTCTGGAAGTATGTTAACGAGCAGCGAAAGGAATCCGGTTTGCCATCTTGTATGTCGTTTAATGGAGTTTTAGGCACCGACACTAAGGAAATTTGCCAACTGTTCTCCAACAAATTTTCAAGCGTTTTTTCCAACGAGCGCCTGCCACCACAACAAGTCGCTGCCGCCGCTAATTTAACTCCTTCTCTAGGACGAACCATCAACCGAATTTGTGTCGATAATGCTGCCATTCTTGCAGCAAATGCCAAACTGAAAGCATCTTGTTCCCCAGGTCCAGATGGTGTTCCCTCGATTTTTGTCAAAAAGTGCATCAGCGGGCTTCTTGAACCACTTCGGCGAGTCTTCGAGCTATCACTCACTACTGGTACATTCCCTTCCTGCTGGAAAGCAGCGCACATGTTTCCAGTTCATAAAAAAGGAAACAAATCGAACATTGACAATTATCGGGGAATCTCGTGTTTAAGTGCTGTATCAAAACTGTTCGAGCTGGTTGTGTTAGATCCTATTTTCTTTCACTGCAAACACTACATTGCAGATCACCAACACGGTTTCATGCCTAAACGATCGACAACGACAAACCTGCTCTCGTTCACAACATATGTAATGGATGGATTCGCTGACGGATTGCAAACCGATGCTATTTATATGGATCTATCTGCGGCCTTCGACAAAATCAACCATGATATCGCAATAGCGAAGCTGGACAAACTCGGCATTCATGGACAACTTCTGCGCTGGTTTCGTTCCTACCTCGATGGAAGGCAACTCCAAATCAGCATTAAGGACTGTCTATCTGCACCATTCTTCGCTACATCCGGCATACCACAAGGAAGCCATCTCGGTCCAGTAATATTCCTCCTCTACTTTAATGACGTCAATTTCACATTACAAGGACCCCGCCTTTCTTTCGCCGACGACATGAAAATTTTTCAACAAATACGGGATAAAACCGATGCCGAGCTTCTTCAGAGGGATCTGGACAGCTTTAGCACGTGGTGTGATCAAAACAGAATGGTTTTAAACCCGAGCAAATGCTCAATCGTTACGTTCACGCGGAAACGCCAACCGACTCAGTTTAACTACCATTTCTTCGGCTCGAGCATTCCAAGACACTCTCACATCAAAGATCTCGGAGTCATCATGGATTCGGCATTAACATTCAAACCACATACGTCATACATCGTGGATAAGGCATCACGACAGCTTGGGTTCATCTTCCGAATAGCGAAAAACTTCAGGGACGTATATTGTCTTAAATCGCTTTACTGCGCGTTGGTCCGCTCAACGTTAGAATATTGTTCAGCTGTTTGGAATCCGTACTACCAGAACGGGATTGACAGAATCGAGGCTGTCCAACGCAGGTTCATACGCTTCGCCCTTCGTCATCTCCCATGGCGAAACAGATTTCAGCTGCCGAGCTATGAAAACCGTTGCCAGCTTATACACCTCGATACACTCAGCATTCGGAGGGACTGCTCTCGAGCCCTGTTCGTCTCGGACTTACTCTCTGCCAGAGTGGATTGCCCTACAATCCTCGGACGTCTGGATCTTCAAGCCCGCGTTCGAGCTCTACGTAATAACTCCCTTCTGCGAGTTCCGTTCAGGAGAACCAACTATGGTTGCCAGAGCGCTGTAACCGGACTCCAACGAATTTTTAACAGTGTGGCGACGGCCTTCGACTTCAACCGGACGCGGAATGCTATAAAAGCGAAAATGTTGTCAATTTTAAAATGTAATTAGTTTAAGCAACCACCATTGGGGCCAAGGGGCTTGTTGGTGAAGGTAATAAACATAAACATATAAACTCAAAATTTGTTTTTTTGGAGAGTTTTTTAATTATTCTAATTATTAATCAACAAAATTTATCGTTACTATTGTTCATTTGATGCCCCTTAATGTTCTCTATAACTTTTAATTTGACACTTTGTCTACATCTCTTTTCATTTTGCTGCTATTTAATACTTAACACAGCATGAGCTCGCCACAAATGTAGTGGGTTCGAAATCGTTATTTTTGCATATGAAACGATGTGATAAAAACGATTTTGCGTCGAAACCAAAAGAGATAATTGAATGGAGTCAAAGAAAGAACTGTAGAGCTTGCTGAGATGCATTATTTCCATGATAATAATGGTGATGTTTATAATTTACTATTTTAAGAAAATTAACGAAAATGCTAATAATAGCACTAACTTTAAACTAATTTACTTTTAAAAGAATACTAAATTCACTTAACTGAAAGGTATTAATACATTTTTCACTGTAAAATTTTCCTGGCTTTCGAATAAAAAGAAAAAAAGTACAATAAGTGCCGTAATTTTTCAATTAGAGCTGGTACTAGTGAAAATAACATAAAAATATCCAAGTTGAATAACCCAAAATCATGAAAATAAGAAAAGGTAAGTGTATCATGTCAAAGAACAAATTAAGCAGCTCATCAAGACTAACAATCTGAATTATTAAAATGATGAGGTTAACTATTATGATTTTCAAGAAATGAACGAAAAATCGTCTGAAATTGTTTAATTTTCAATAAATTACTTTGAAAAGGCTATTTAAACTCATTAGCTGAAACATGTGAGGGCATCACTCTATGCGAAATTTTCTCACCTTTCGAATGGAACTAAAACATTTAAAATACAAAGTATACTTTTAAAGTTAGAGGTATTTTAAGACAAATAAGTTTTTTACACTAAAAGTTCAATAACTCTGTAACGGTTGAGATTTGATGGTATGTGTAGAACAATTTTTTTCTCCAAATATGGCAGTCTATCACCCCCCGAGAGATTCTTAACCATGAACCAAACACCCTGTATATATATATATATATATATATATATATATATATATATATATATATATATATATATATATATATATATATATATATATATATATATATATATATATATATATATATATATATATATATATATATATATATATATATATATATATATATATATATATATATATATATATATATATATATATATATATATATATATATATATATATATATATATATATATATATATATATATATATATATATATATATATATATATATATATATATATATATATATATATATATATATATATATATATATATATATATATATATTCGTCATGTTGCAATATTATCGAAAACTGATAAACCGTATCAATTTAGGCTGTCTTTGGCTAAGTTTTTCACACAATTCTAGTAGAATTGCATTGAGCATTGGAAGGTAAAAATTGAGAAGCTTCTAGCACTGTATTGGAAAACATAAGGTATACATCCCGAAAAATGCAAAAAAAGAATGTGACAATGCCACACTAACCCCTTAAGGATTCATGCGATCAAATTTCTAATTTGCAAAAATATTAACACCGTTGGCCGTTTTCAACCGATTTGATGGCTAATAGATCGAATGAAACGTTCTCTCAAAATTTCTATTACAACAAAAGCGTTCTGTTATAAAAATGTTGGGCAATCTACAAAGGTTTCATGATATTTCTAACAAAAGAACATAACATCGCATACCATTGAAAAAGTCTATTCTTGTTCCTTTAGGATTTGCTGTAAAATCAACAATCTGTTGGAAAATGACCGCTCCGCATTTTTTTTTAGTGTTGAAGGATTCAATTTTTTTTTTCTCTTGGATCAAGATTTCGAAGGTTTACAACAGTTTTCAAATATCGTTTTGTGTTGTATTTGATGAGATATACTACCTATACATCACTTGAAAAGTACAAAATCGCCGTAGCACAGTGTTGTTTTTGACCTAAAATGGAAAAGAACCAACCTTGATAAGTTCAACGTGGTACTCTACCTAATAGCACAAAAATATGCATTACCCTGCACTGAGAAATATATCAATTTTATCAACGTTAGGAATCGACCACTAATCACGAATAGGTATAATTTCTGCAGAGACTATGTTACTCCCAAGAGAAAAAAGAAATCAAATACCTAACAGCTCAGCGTATATTTAATAATCACACCTATTGAATCCGTGTCTGGCCACTGTGCGCCTGTGGTATCCGGAAGCGGTCATGCATTAATTTTGATTTCACTCTCATCTATCCTGCGGTTCTTCGAAATATTGGTGATTGGTTTAATATGTAGGACCTACCTACCAGTAATAGAACGAAATCCAATTGGGCTGGTAATCGCCAGCGATGAACGCAAATTTTCCAAAATGCGATTACTGTTTGCCACGGTGTAGGTGGTCATAAAATCGAATGATGTATGGTTTGGCAATTTAGAAGGTCACCGGTTAGTCAGTTCACAGAGGAATGGGGGGGGGCGGTTTAAATCATAATGCAACTACCGCAATAATTCGTAAAGCTTCTCTAAATCATGCATGTAAAATGTGTTGCTTGTTGAGTGGGCGGACACGTGCATAATTATCGCAGTTTGCGAATGGCAGTACATAAATAATTGGTTAGAAAACTCTGTATTCAGTCACCTTATCATCATCAAAAACCTAAACCAAATATAGCCACGCCTCGGTGTAAAGCAACCTGTAATAGTATGTAATTGTTATAGTTGGTTTTTCTGTTTTTTTTTCAATAGACAAGTGAATGATGGTGCAGAATTGAGCATCTGTTCGGAATGAAGATCGGTTTACGACTATACATGAAGATCGGTTAAGACGATTACAGTAATGTTTCGATTATATCACGGTCGGTCTGTATTTTACCGTGATATATTTGAAGCGTGATATATTCAAAACAAAACAAAAAATTACATTCAAGCATTAACTCATGTATTTTCATAAACAAAAAGTAATAAAAACTTAAAGTTAGTCAAAAAAATAAATCATAGTAGGGTACTGAGCCTATTTTTGCCATGCTTGTATAATCACACTACCCATTTGAAGACGTTGGTTAGAGCAGCGTCTGTCATCTTTGTTCAACACATTGGGTAAAACGGTATGGCATCAGTGGATATTTTTTCCCACACAGCTTCACTTTACGTATCCCGTACCGCTTCTTAAAATTGTTGAACAATCCAAAGCTAAACTTGAAGAAATCTGGCACGTTAAGGTTTTGGACAAATATCTTGACTTTTAAAATCAGTGTATTCTAAGAGACTACGACTCAGTTCTCGTTATTTCAACATCCATAGAAATAGTCACATCTCCAATTGTTGATGTTATCCTTTGAAAAGAAAAGTACTCACAACGATTCAAGAGAAAATGCATATCTCGGCATACCTACCATATATTGCGTATTGTGTTTTTCTCATTATTTTGTTAGATTTTCCTGCGAATAACTAACAATTTAAAAAGAAGTCGATTTGTTCGCCTGCTACACCAGACGGCCCCTTAAGGACACGGCAAAT
This sequence comes from Topomyia yanbarensis, assembly GCF_030247195.1. Classification (NCBI taxonomy): domain Eukaryota; kingdom Metazoa; phylum Arthropoda; class Insecta; order Diptera; family Culicidae; genus Topomyia; species Topomyia yanbarensis. The sequence continues at coordinate 357,845,100 of NC_080671.1, read as the reverse complement.
AAGTTACGAAGTTTTAAAACTAAAATTGAAATCGGCCGAAAGATATTTCGGCAATCCTAGTCATTGCAACCACGTCTTGGTAAAACATGATTTCGAGATTATTCACGTAAGTTTCGCGCCACGCCTCCATTCACTTAAAGTAACAAGATGAACAGCGCTATAACTTTGCTTCTACTGCTTAGACCTCTATAAAAATTTCAGATACTTTCTTAAGAATCTATACTTTAAGATAAAAGAATAAAAAAGTTCGACTTTTTGACCGACCTCGTCATATATAAACCCTTAACGAAATAGTCCGAAACCTAATAATAGGCTCATTACCCTACATGTAAATAAGCAAATCAATTGTAAAAAAAATCCTAAAAGTGCCAGGACACAAAATGTTGCTTAATTGGATCAAAACGTAGTGTGCCTTGTCTGTTTTTCAAAAAGCGTGATATAATCGAGATAAAACCGTGATATAATCGAGGGTGATATAAACGAGTATTGATATAAACGCATAGTGATATAATCGAAACATTACTGTATAGGAGTAGCGGTCGCTGGAAAGATCGATGCGGTATTTATTTTATTCCGTGCTAATACACAGAAGACGTTAAAAATAAGTCTCCTGCCGAAAATTCGTTCTTTGCCTTTAACAAACTTCACAAACGATTACGGGGTAACATGCCTATTTTACCCCTCTTACGGAGGGTGTCTCAGAAATTTGTTTTTTTGTTGTATCTTCACCAACTGAGTTGGGGCTGAAACTGACATTAGGATGCGAGATGCGAGAAACCTGCTTGCTGCAAACCAATGCGATGATGTCAGAGTGAAAGTTGAGCGGATCAGCGCCTGCTTTTGCTCTGATAGGCTCCATTTGAAATGCTACAAGCAGGTTTCTGCCATTCTAATGTCAGTGCCAGCTCGAGTTCAGTCTTCCTTTGGCGTCTGCCAGCATAGTTCTGGTTTTTTGTGCAAGACCGAACATTCGCAATGTAGAAAACTTATGAAGTGTGCAAATGGCTTACGGAAGTCGCCTTTATCCAATTCCATCATATCAGGCATACAGTATTGGTAACTTTTTTCTTTTTTTTTCCTTTTTTATTTCGACTATGTTAGTCACATTTTATTTTAACGACATTCAATTATATATTACTGGGTAAGGAAAGTTATGAAAATTAGAGCCATAGTACTCAAGTGAGAGCAAGGATGTGAAGTAAACAGATCGGAAAACTAGAAGTGGCAGGGTCATTAGAACAGGCCTAATATCGTACGGGCTTAATCTTTGTCTTCTGCTAATGAGGGTCGAGCTTAGACAGTATAACTACGAATCACCCGAGTTCACTAGCATGTGTCCTGGTATAGATAGGCGTGTCCATCTTCGTCGTGACAACCGACTTTAATTTTATTCATTTCATGTTCAGTCATTCCTTTTATTTATTTCATTCAATTTGTTAGTTTGAGTCAATTTATTCTATTAATCTTATAACTATTTCTAAATATAGTCTAAATTTTCATTAATTAAGCTACTATAATTTGATTCGTGTGTATTATAATTTTGATTTACATTAATCATTCTACTCATTTTATGAATTTGATTTCATTTTTTTCTTTATTTTTTATTCGTTAGTTTTATTTTCTATCATTTATTTAGTTTATTCGAGACATTATTCGTGCAGGACTAGAAACTGTTTTCATCCCATCTCTAGTTGGGTGCCTACTTCGCACGAGTTCTGCAAACTAATGAAAGATTCAACAGTGATATGTGTAAAAAATGTCCCATCTCACTGCTAGGTGGATTAAATCGGTTTTTTTTATTATAGGGGAACCCGGGGCTATTAAGACAGTGGGGGTAATTCGAACCCCCTCGATTTCTCAGAAAATAGCAAGACTTTCTAAGTATCTTACATATTCGTGGAACCGCTCAAAACAAAAATCATTATAATGGAAAAACCGTGATTAAAGCAACAAATAAAAGTGAAAAAATAAAAGGTTAGTGTTTTGGAAAGCTTGAGGCTCCTATTTTATGACATGATTTTTGTTTGGATGAAAATAGAGATATTTTCGAGACGCTCACCACTTTTATGCGATATGAGCGTACGGGGCTATTCGGACCCCCTATTCTGTCAACCACCGTTCAGAGGCTTGCGGCTGCGCACACGCCACAGCAAATAAAATACATGGGCCGCCAATCGACAGCTGTGACATACCAGATTAAGTTTTTGTAAAGCAATTTTTTTTGCTTCTTAAGGAGTGTCTCTTGTAACTACTTCATAGGTAAACATAATTTCATCGTAAAAAGAAAAAAATTAAAGAAGTCTGAATTGCCCCGTAGGGAAGTTCGAATTACCCCTACATTGTAAAAGGCTGAAAAAACGTAGAGGTTTGCAAATCGTCGCCTAGCGCTGCCATTGAGTGGTGCAAATGAACTTTTTATGGCACCAAAATGTAGCTGAGGTTTCAAACTAACAATTGACCGGTAATTTTTTAGAATCTATCCACCTAAAAGGGCGATTTGCTTAAGTAGGTCCGAATAACCCCGGGTTCCCTTATAGGTTTGAACCTTAGGGTCATTCGTTTCCCAAGCGAGTTGCGTGTAAGGCAATCGACGATATAAGCTAGAGTTGCAGATCACAGTTATATTTAAATCTGTACGACTGATAATGTAAAACAAATAATTCCAAAATCAGTCTATCTTCTCATCTCGTCCATGGCAGAAACTAGAAATCGTCCCGTTAGTGCCAATGAAGTAGGCAATTTTACCAACCGATTCATAACATTCAGCAACAATAAATAGTTGCCTCTACCTACTGTGTGAAAGAGTGTCGTCAGTCAAATGTAACCCCGCTGGGGCGAATTGTGTTGCAATTGATTTTTTAGAAATGCTCCGCAAACCTGCCATTCGGGAACAATTATTCAAAGTACTGGTGGAGTCCAACCTGATAAACGTTAACACCCTACATATTAAGTGGAACAAGCACACCGTCATTTTTACATTTCTTGTAAAAGAAATGTATAGAAATCGCTCAACCTTTCAAGGGTTGTCCGAGGCCCGGAAGGCCGAGTCTTATATACTAATCGACTCAGCTCAATGTCTGTGTGTTTATATAACGGACAAACTCACATTCGTGTTTCTCAGCAATGGCTAAACCGATCTTATCCAAACCAATTTCAAATGAAAGGTCTAACGCCCAGACAGAACGTTATTAATTTGTTTTATATTCTGCTGTTTAGTTTCCGAGATATGGATGTTTGAATGTGTAAAACAGCCGTTTTTTGCAATTAACTGTAGGAATTGACAACATAGATAAAATTTATATTTTTTATTTTGTCAGACAGTTTATTCGAATACTTTTGGAACGAGCCATAGTTTGTTGAAATCGGACTATAATCAAAAGAGATATTTAACATTACATACGGACGACGGATTATTGCCGTTTCCCATTATCTAAGACATAAGACTAAAAGCATGCAATCTATTATTAACGCCAAAACGGCTAATTTTAGGCCATTAGTATCTTCGAAGCATTTGATAGATGTCATATACTCTTTCTTTTAATATCATGTGTTCGCAGATTAATTCCCTTATAAGTGAGATAGTTGGGAGTTGACCTCCCCCTCCAACACCAAAATTAATCGGATTGAAGAAATTATTGATGCTGAGTGATTTAATTTAACACTACAATAATGATTGTCTGATCAGTACATTGAGAACCTAGGCATGGGACCCTGATCTGTAACTGATCTATTTGTCGGGATCCCATAGTTGTCAAATCATATCAATATCTACATGAAAACACTCTAATAGAAACTCATCCCGTAGTTCTGAAAGTAATTATAATTCTGGAATTTCGCTTTTGAAAGGATGTAGCGAAAAAGGGTACACCGAAACATTGCATTGCATTGAGATTTTTGCACTGATGTTGTCCCATGCAGATTTGAGCGTTTCTCCGAGTCTTGCCACTGTCTCATGAAGTATGTGTTGTCAAAAACATCACGGACATCAAGTTCTAAATGTTCTCAATCGATATAATATACAAAGAGAGTAATAAGAAATGTCTCATCACACTGTTGGGTTTTATTTTATTTTTGTCAATGTGGGAACCACCGCGGGATGGTAACGATTTTCCCGTGAAAATCGATCGTTGAAATTTGGTTTTGTGGCAGCAGAATTAGTAATAATGGTTTATATTATTTCGTTCAATCACTAATTATTGCGATTACCCCAACAATTTCAGATTTGAACCAATTTCAACGGTATTCGAAATATGTTGCGAAAAAGACGGCACCGAGTTCATCGCGTCGAAAGCTTAACGCAATACTTTGTGCATATTAAGCATATTTTATTAAAATAGCACGTCATTGAACTACTAGGTGGCCGGAAATACACATGTTCCTTGCATCGCAAAGGGCGCAGTACCGAATGCACCTCAGAAGTAGCATGCTATTAAGAGCTGTAATTTCATGTCCAAGTTCCAAGAAATTTGGGTTAACTCTATTGAGGATATGTACTTCAAACATATGCAAATCATTTATTGTTTTTTTTGTGTACCATAACAAAATATTATAATAGGGGAATGTGTTCGATTGTCGGCATACTTTTGTTTTTGGCTCACACCATTACTTTAATTGCACAGTATACATGAATAAGTATACCAATAGAATAGTCCTTAGCTGAAAACTGGAATCAGGAATCAGAATATATTGGCTTAAATGGCAGATTTCCTGTATGTAGTCGGGGAGTTATGCCTTGCCATGTGTTTTCATCATTTCCTGAGCGGAAGGAAAGGACAAGGAGGTGTGGGGAGGTATAATTGGAAGGGTGGGAAAAATAACAGCACAAAACAAAAATAAAGAACAGGTAAGTTAAACTCACAAGTAGTTCAACTTGCTTGCGAATAAGCCTAAAGCTCTTTACCACATTAGATAAGAAACTTTAGTATGTCTCTGAGTTTCAGTCGTCCAAACATGATTTCGTCTATATAAGGACGGCTGAAGACTCGAAATCGCAATTGCGCTACTGCTGGACAGTTGCATATCAGATGATATGAGGTTCCGTAGTCGGATTCACAAAGATCACATGAAAAAGACTCAGCGCGCTGAATAGCTGCCATGTGATAATTGAGTTTGCAATGTCAGATTAAAATCCTGGTCAGCATGCCGCAGTGGAGCTTCGAAAAATGTAGGAGATTTTTCGAAACCACTGGGCATGGTTGTTCTAGAAATGCCTTTGTTTGCCGACACGTTTGTAGATTTCTCCAATAATTGCGGTGCTCGGATGAAGCCCAGGACCGTATTTTTTCCCTTACCCAACTTGTCGAAATTGGCAGCGCGGGCTTAGGACCAACGAAGTCAATCGCTGAACCTGCCCTGGCCAATTCGTCATCCCATTCATTTCCAGTAATACCGCAATGTCCGAGCACCCAAACAAGGTAGATAGTGTTGACAATGCTTAGTTCTTCGATTTGGGTTCGGCACGCGATCACTAGCTTGGACCGGGATTTGTCTGAGCTAAGGGCCTTGATTGCAGCCTGACTATCGGAGCAGAAGTTTATAACTCTGCCGGACAAACTCAGTTGAAGGGCCGATTGCACCCCGTACATAATCGCAAAGATTTCTGCTTGGAATACAGTACAGTATCTACCTAGTGAGTGAGATTGTTCCAATCTCATTTCACGACAGTAGACACCAGCACCAGCACGTCCCTCCATCAGAGAACCGTCAGTGTAACAGACCACTTGCGTTTGTTGTTGTCTTTCCATGTAGGCAGACAACCACTCCTCTCGAGAGGGAATCTTCACATGGAATGTCCTGTAAGGAAAACTACAAGTGAGTGTAATATCGCTGGGAGCAAGAATATCTTCACTCCATCTAACCATTTGTGACCACAATCGTGTATGACTGGTAGCAAAATCAACATGGTTATTGTTCCAAAGCCCAGTAACTTGCGCATGATAATGCTTCTTGTTTGAGGTGTATGTGTAATGATTTGATATTTAGAAGTGCCTCAAGAGCAGCAGTCGGAGTCGTGGTGAAAGCACCAGTCAACGCCATGAGCGCCATTCTTTGCAGATGGTTTTGTTTGACTGGACTATCACCACCTCTCCCCTCTGCCACCACACAAGGCATCCGCATGACAGTATTGGACGTACAATTGTCGTGTAAATCCAATAGATGTATTTAGATTTGAGACCCCAGGTTTTTCCAAAAGTTCGTCTGCACTGCCCGAAGCCCATGCACGCTTTCTTGACTCTGAACTCAATGTGAGCAGACCGTATTTGTACGTATTTGGAATCCAATATGACTCCAACGTATTTGACTTGATCTGCACACAGTAGCTCAGAATCAAAGAACTGCAAGGGACGAACCCCGGTGGTTATTCGCTTCTTCGTGAAAAGAACCATTGAAGTTTTGCTTGTGTTAACTGATGATTTAACTTGTCGACACCACTGTTCCAGCCCTTATTGCTTGTTGCATTGAGTCAAAGATTGTTCCGATGCAAAATTCAATAATTAGTATTTGGTAATCATCAGCAAACCCGTAGGTTGGAAATCCAAGCTCATTGAGTTTCTTCAACAAGCCGTCAGCTACCAAAGTCCATAACAAAGGTGACAGAACGCCGCCCTGAGGACAACCGCAAATACTCAACTTCCGTATCTCAGCCTGTCGCAGTGACGAGCAAAGTATGCGGTTACTAAGCATTGCGTTTATCCAACCTGAGATACATGCAGGTATCCCATGACCGCGCGTCGCTTCCAGAATAGACTGGAAGGACACATTGTCAAAAGCACCCTCAATATCTAGGCATACACCCAAGCTAGATTGCTTGAGCGAGAAGGTCAATGTTGTAAACAACATCGTGAAGCAGAGTGATTGTGGATTTCCCACACTGATATGCATGTTGCATTTTGTGCAGTGGATATTCAACTAAACTTATGTTCCTTATGCGATGATCGATTATCCGTTCCAAAGCTTTCAGAAGAAAAGAACTTAAGCTGATAGGCCTAAAACTCTTGGCTTCTTCAAAGTTTGAGCGCCCCCCTTTGGGAATAAATCTAACAGTTATTTCTCGCCATGCTTTCGGGATATACCCGGTAGCAAGACTGGAAAGCAAAATCTTTTTCAAGACATGTTTAAGAATATCAAATCCATTTTGCAGTAGTACGGGAAGTATTCGATCTTTTCCGGGTGATTTGTATGGAGCAAAGCTGTCAACTGCCTACTTGACCGATTCAGTGGTAACCAATGTGCGTGCTAACGCCCACGCATATTTTATTAAAAATAATACGTCAGGACGTGGACATCATTGAACTACTTATTGCTTGAAATACGTGGCCGGAAATACACTATGACTAGTATGGCCAGCGAACGGTTCCTTGCATCGCAAAGCGCGCAGTACCGAATGCACCTCAGAAGTAGCATGCTATTAAGAGCTGTAATTTCATGTCCAAGTTCCAGGAAATTTGAGTTAACTCTATTGAGGATATGTCCCAAGTAGCAATTGCAACTTGTTGAAAGTTTCAAATGTTGCACAACTGCTACACAATATTTTTTATTGTTGGATATATTTGAAAAGAATTTCCAGGGGTTTTTAAACTGATTGTGCAACTATGTAACTATAGAGTTGGCCAATAGTGTTAACGGACCACTTCAATGTTATCTGTGATAATAGCGCATCTGTATGTTTTCACGTTTTCCTATGCATTGGTAATGTGCATTGCCGCCATTATTCTTTGATACCTAAAATAAAAGTCGAGAAACATTAAGAAACGCTCAGCGAATCAAAATGTTTATCCGTTACGAAGATTTCCTGTCCCAAAAATCTGCATCTCAGTTCAGTTCAGCAGCAGTATGGCGCTCTCTGACACTGCAGCACTCTGGGTCATTTATCTCCGTAAGTAAATAATAGAACTCACTCAACATACCTTGATCCCTTTATGATAAGTATTAGAAGCTTTCCTAATTTATAGTTCCCTGAAAAATAGTGCCGAAACAGAAATTTCCTGTCCGTAAGTTTTGTGTAAAAACATGTTTGTTTACATGTCCATCGGCAACACTATAGCATATCAGAAGGCTTTCGAGCACTACGTGAAAATCATTAGATTGTGGTCAAAATTGGATATGTAATCTTGCGAAACACACATATTGCATCATAGTAAAATGTAAACATGAAATAAGTCTTTGAGAGTAAGTTTTATTTCGGAAAAAGTAATACAGGTAAGCGTTTATCTCATTTCTTTGAAATAATACTATGAACATTTGCTAGCATAATTGACCATTCATTATCGATCGTTTGTTACAGTGTGAAAGCTTTTTTGATAAAATCATATCTCATGGCCAACTAGCCACAGTTTCGCTTGTTTGTTGATACAAATGACTTGACTTGCATTGATGTCAAATTCTAAATCTAGGCCGCAAGTTGAAAAGGGTTTATATTACTTTTGGGGAAATTATGTTTTATTTTTTCACATGCTACTAAGGGCATTGTTGTACATTGTACCTGTAATGTAACTGTATGTTTATTTCGGAGATAAATTTGTATCAGTATAATAATTGCAATGTAATAAGCCGACATCTATCATATTGCACGACACATAACATGTGCTTTTGTAAGTATTCTGTATAACAAAAGATAAACTCAAGTTTACCGGGTATCATACAAGCGTATTCAAATTGATGGTTCATTGCATGCATGCTTGGCACAATCAATCGAAACAAACGAGGTGTATTGTCATGGAAAATCCGGCCACGTTTGACGAATAAAATTAATATATTCGTTTGATATAGACCGCTATTTTCAACTACTTACGAGGATTACCATTTTTTTCGTTCACCTTACGGACTGTGTGCAGGAGCATGGTGTACGATTACGCCCCTTTGCCATATGTTGTACGCAAAAAATCGTCAAAATGTGTCAATTTAGGCGTCAACAAAAACAAAGTAAATCCATCGTTCCCAAGATTCGACGCAAAACGGAACAACGGATGCAAATGTACTGAATTCATGAATTCTTTTTGAATGGACCTCGGACATTTCATTACTGTTTTGAAAGACCAGTTCTATATCTATGTACTGCCAGGTCAGGTACGTTTTCAATATCGGTAAAGGGTTACAGCAGCGTATGATCGAGAGCTGGTGGATGAGTAAACAATGCGAGGTCTTGTTTGTTATATTATAAACAGCCCGGTGACAACTTGACAGATAGTGCTTGTTTCATATATGTACCACTAATTTGATGGTGGCGCTAGTATGCCTTCTCCGTACGAGTACCACGAACAACGAAACGAAATAGTGACAAGAGAAAAGCGTGTTTCGTTACGTGTGTTATGAACGCCGTCAATGTAGCAAGAACAACATTTAGAAAATGCGTATTCCAAAATGTGGATCAAGAAAACAATTATTAGAGAATAAATTTCTCCCTAACTGGAAACTGTCAGCAAGATACATAAATCTTATTATAAATTTAACTGGAAGTCGTTGGTTTTTTTATTGTTGTGTTAAGTGTGTAATCGGTAAATCATTTTTGTTTTTGTCCGAGAAATGTGAATGAAAATCATTTTGACCAATGAAAGTAAATCACCAAGCGTAACAATTCGTGAACATATGACATCTTGTTTCAAATTGATTAAGAACGTCAAGAATTCTAGAATTTTGTTTGGGAATATAAACGAAATATGTGATAATATCATATCTACACAGTTGGCAAAATTTGTTTTGGATAGAATTTGTGCGCTTCTACCAGAATTCTGGCAGCAAACCGGTAGTGCCCGGTTTTAGCAAGAATGCTGCCAGGAATATACAATTATGTTCGACTCTTGCCAGAGTTTTGTTCGAATTTTTCAATAATTCTGTCCAAAAGATTTTGCGATGGTTTTGGTACGGATTCCTTCAGAATTCATTTCGCATATTACTCAGCTACAGCCCGACAGAAAACTAATTAAACGGTGTCTAGTGGAGGATTTAATGTTGGTTCGATCCCGAAGATTTTCGGAAATTTCAATATAAGTGGAAGTGACTCGATTTTGAAAGCCACCTTCTTGTATTTCTAAAAATCGATTTATTTTTCTTGGATTTTTTAGATCCAAAATGGAATCTATGTTTCTGCTAAGGTATGGACAGTTTCTAATTTGAGCAACGAAATAAATTTAGTGATAGATATGCTTAAATTGTTCATTTTTACAGATATAGAAAATAATAGATGGAATGCGCCTTTTTTAAATTTTGTTCCATTCGAGCCGCCATGACATCACCAAATTACCACAAAATTTGCTTATAAGTTCAATATATGGGAGCTGTCAAGTTGTCCCCGGGCTGATTATAAATAACTGAACAATTGTTTTTGTAGCTAGTAACCCTTCTAAGACAAAATGTTGAAACAAATCCACGTAATGGTGTAGTTTATAACATTCAGTCATGGTACTAGTCAAGTGAATAGCATGTTCGGTAAGAAACGACCAAGTACCATGCGAACCTCAGAAACACGGAGAAGAGACAGAGGCTAGTGATATTGTAGTGCTGCCAAAGGACCAAAGCACCCTCAGTGTTTTCGAGTGGAAGGTATTGTAAAACCTTTATGGTGGGCAGCAGATATAACATAAACCATGAAAACAACGTATGGAACACGAATTGCGACAACTGCTTGAATAACATCCCCGTCGTTCATATAACAACAGCTGATCCAACAGAAGGACAAGAGATGGTCAGCGGGCGAAAAAAATCGACAAGATTGCAGGTGATATGTAGAGTCTTCCTTTCCTAGGACGACGTACGGTCATCGACTATGAGGACTAGATACGCAGCAATAGACATCCAATGAGACTTTCGTCGTATGTTCATGAACCGATCTGCAAATACTTTCAGTGTCGTGGTGTTCATTTCTTGCAATTGTCCTATATACTGAATGTCTGCTTCGAAATCTCTTGAAAGGCGCTGATACAATATAGTTTATAAATGGATTGTGTGGTACGCAGCTCACATGGGTCCGATTCGAAACCATCGCACGGGTTTTCCTAACCCTGAACGAGGAGTTATGGTTGAAAACTTCTACAATAAAAAATCTGTTGAAGTAAAACTAGTTATACCCAAGGACTTATAAACAGTCGTTTTTTTTAAATTAGCTATACGCTCCACACACAGGGGTAAACGCTGTATTGTATTGACGTGAAAGTTTCCAGCTGGTATCAGTAATGTTTGGCAGATGATTATTGGAAGAAAAGGCAACTTAGTATCTGGAAAGCGTCGTCACAGTCAATTACATTGCAACTGACTTGCATTGAATTCTTCGATTCTCCTATATAATTTTTCTTTAGAAATCAGTTTGAAAACCTACTTCATTTCTCCAATCGTTTTTGAAGAAGCTGAGTGGATTCATACAACATCAGTGGTGATAAAAAGGAATCCATGCTGCAATTCATGTAAGAACCAAATTTGGTTTTTTGTTCAATGCTGAAAAAACTTTAGGCACGCATCTGAGATCAGCTTCATGCAAAATCGACATTATTCGCATGTTATTAATTTGTGTAACAACTAAAGGACCTTTTCAGATGTAACGCTCATTTATTTGTAATGCGTGTCTTGCCATAACCCATCAAAGTAATCAACAGTGTTCCTAAAATACTTTCATCGTCGATATAATTTTTCCGTTGAAGTGGTCCCTTAAGTATGCAAACATCAATAACAGTTGTGAAACTAATCAGAAACTTTGCTAACTTGCACAAACAGTCTAACAAGTTGCAAATGCCTCCTTGTTTGTCATTTCACCCTAAAACAGAGCTGTCCAACTACCCAGTACTCGACAAATGGCACAGCTATTGTTTTCATTATTTTGCTACAATTAGAAACATGTTGCACAACATACAAACAAAGTGCGCTTTTTCCATAACATAGTTGTTACCAAGAGAGTTACAAATACTACAAAGTAACAAAGCGTGCTACTTGGGGTACTTCACACATATGCTAATCATTTATTGTTTTTTTCCCGTAACAAAATATTATAATAGGGGAATGTGTTCGATTGTCAGCACACTTTTGTTTTTGGATCACACCATTACTTTAATTGCACAGTTTATAGGAATAATTATACCAATAGAAAACTAGAGTCCTTAGCTAATAACTGACGAAAGAATTTAATTTATTCTGTCACATGAAAAAATTTATTAATAATTTAGTAAAATGATATTTTTTTACCATTTTGAAAAATGTGGTCGGTTGTCGGCACCCTAAGAAAATTTACTAAAAATGGAAAAATATGAATGAAAATTATCAAGATTAAAAGGGAAACGATATTTATTCCATTCAACAACCATCAAAGGCATTTTGAACATCATTCTTCATAAGAACCAAATCAGATCGAAGTCCACGCTGGCACCTAGTCAACGGGGGAGAGGGGCTACAGGGTCACCCCTCTCCCCCACCAAATTTTATGTGCGTGGTATACACCGAAAACCCGTTTTTATCAGCCCCTTTGGTGTATTTTTGGTTACAAAAATGGAGGCAATGACAAAACATATTTATTTTTATCCTAAAGCGAAACTGTTAAAATATTCACCATTACTCCGTGGACATAACCTCATAACCCTAGCTGACTGACGAAATCGGGGCGAAAAGCTGACAATATTGGGGGCTGATAAAAACGGGTTTTCACACTGTACACAGTGCTACCCGGCAGTGAAAACATGACCAGGTGGGCTTTAGTAAATGTAAAACGCTAAACCGGAAGTAGGCGACTTCTTGGTTTTCAGAACTGTGCCGGAGATGGATCTCTGGTATCTGTTCGTAAAGCCCTTCCGAATATACCTATGTTGATTAAATTATTGAGAGCTCAACATTTTCCACAAAAAATGGGGTGCCGACAACCGATTTTAGTAACCTTTTCGAAAACTGAACAAAAAAAATGTGGTGAACATTTCTGTGCCATTCAATGTTACATCACAAAGTAGAATAAATTCACATCACAAATATTCAATGCGCATACTATTTCGATCGATTTGATTATTTCTATACCACTAAGCAAATCATTAAAAAAAACTTTTAAGTAGAGCTTCACTTGTTCAAAAATCATATTGGTTGTAGAACAGAACATTCGAGTCTGTTTGCTTCAGCGATCGGCACAAAAATAATATTTATCAGAATGTCCATATCTGCTTTCTGTCAAAAGTTACGTAGGGGTGCTGACAATCGACCAGTACCGGCAACCGACCACTTTCCCCTACAGAAGTCCTATATTAAGTCCATAATGATAACACTTATTAAACGAATTGATTCCCCAGAAAATTTGTAAAACTTGAAAAAAAAAAACAATTTGGTAATATCAGATAGATTTTTATAGTCATTTCCATATTCGTATCCATTTTTGTTTTTTCGGTCATAATCTAAGAAAATTTAGCTAACAGTTTTTCATATATAACTCGTTCGTTCTCAAACTGCACAGTCATGACACTCAACTTTTGAAATCTATGGCGGATCAAAGCGACTCTATTTGTGAATACGCCGCTCAAATGACTGATAAATGGCTGTCTCACCCCGTTTTACTCTTCTATAGTTAGTAAGTCTTAGATTACGTTTCGACTTCGTCTCATCAGAATCTGTCACAGATACAAAGCCAGATTTATGGTATAGATTAAAATAGGTAAAGCACTACATGTATTTCATAGTTAACAAGGACAGCAGCGAAATCCAAATTAGCTTAGCAATCGAAGACGATGTATAATTCAATATTACTATGCTACAACCAAACAAACAAAGAGCAAAACAAAACTACTCACCCAGAAAGCCAGGAATCGCCCCGAGCGGCATAACGAACAGGCTGACGAGCAAATCCGCGATGGCAAGTGACAGCAGGAAATAATTGGTGACATTCTGCAGCTTGCGGTCCAGAGCGACGGCCAGACAGACCAGAATGTTGCCCAGCCCACCGGCGAAGATGAGCAGGGCCACAAACAGGAAGCTCCATTCGTATCGCATCACGGATCCATCGCCTCCCAGTGGTGAAAGCAAATCGGTACTAGTTGAGCTGCTACTGGCCGTTTCATTAGCGGCCAACACCATGCCGGCCAATTGCTTTATCACGTCATCGTAATCGATAGTCAACAAACACTGCAGCGGATCTAGGGAACTGGTTGGGCTGACTATCGAGGTATTCAACAGATCGAATGAATCGTTCTCATAGAAAGTGAACTGCCCTGCACTATTGTTACACACTAACTGATGCCGATAGTAACTAATCCGGCTGGGACCGGTGCCGGCACTGAAGCTGCTATTGCTGAAAGGAATACCACAGGGCTGGGCCGTACCATTAGCCATCATCTCCAGTGACAATTTAGGAAGTTTGATTAGTAGTTCCGACACTGGTTTGGCAATGTTCCGGGCGATTACGGTACTATTATAATTGGCAATGCAGTCTTTCAGCAGGTTCTCTGCTCCGTCCAGCATCTTTAGCGGACTGCACTCGTACAAAGCGTCGGTCCATGGTATGCTTGATGCTGGTGGATCGTTTCTGGGTGGAAAAGAAAACCAAATCGGATTAGTTCAATTGTATCTGCCTGCGTTTTATCAATTCAGAAAAGCACTCGAATGGGATCAAAAGCATTTTTGAGCGTCAGAAAAAAATTAAAATTTGTTATTCGGGAAGCGCAGTGTTTTGGAATAACATCATCCAACTTTTAAAGCCGCCTGAATCGATATGAAAACTCAGTCAATACTATAATGACACATCTAGCTAAAATCCCGTTAATATGTATTATGTAATTAATATCGTTTTGTGTACGTACTACAACAGACTGGCTGTTTAGTGGTGCTCAACAGATCAAGTTCATAATTACTACTTGAGTCTGGACCAAACAACAAAACCACAGCAACCCGAAATAATACGCGCGCCGACAACCGCAACTCTCTGTTAATCCGGTTTACCCTTAATGATATATACATACACTTACTGCGTGTCATCGCTGCTGGGGGTAACTGATTTCAATATGCACTTCAAGTTTTGGTAACACTGCATCGCGTTCCCGAACGCAGAATTGCCGTCCATCGATGGAGCTGATTTGAACACTGAACTACCGCCATCGTCACTAACCGTACCACCACCACCAGTTCCACCTCCACCCGCACTGCCACTACCACCTTTCAGCGGGACACGTGCGACTGATGGAACCGAAGTAGTTATCGATGACCCCCGCTGTAAAATCGCACCTGGCACGGATCCGGAAAAGGTGCTGTAATCACATATAATATCCGGTCCCCAGTATGATGTCCAGCTATTGTTATAGTTCGCGCAGGAAACCAGATAGCGAAGCGTTGGCCAGTAATGCCCCGAGCACCAGTCGCCAGCCCACGACTGATCGCCGTCCATACTTAGGGCAGCAGCCCAGCGCCGATTGGTTGCTTCCACGTGTCGTTCTGTACTGCGGTGTTGGTGGTCATTTTAAGTGATCTGAAATGAAGGGAAAGCGCAAATTCAATCGGTGCCGTGAAAGTGAAACCACAATAATGCAAATTTCTGTGAAGTTGAAATAATTGATTTAAAAAAGCACTTTTACATGGCCCATGTGATAAACGAATTATAGAAACCAAAATAAAACACACTATCCAATCATTGTGGGCTATATTTCAAGTTTCATGTAACAATGGATTTTTACTCTTTTTCGGGGATTTTTGTAACATGCCATATCAACATAAAATATTAAAGTTTTCATACGACTTTTAAATGCACAAAAGACATTCTTCTTTCAATTTCTAAAAATTGTCAATACTATGATTATTTTGAGGTTCTTTTCGCAACACACATTGCTCCAGGATGTGATTTTAGCAGAAATTTAATTTTTTATAACTACATAACTTAAGGTGGGCAGAGAAAGGGTAAAAATCGAAAACGAAAAAAGCAGTTTTTTTCCACACCTTATACCAGATTTTCATAAAAATCAATCAGCAGTACTGTAACAACATTCTACATACGCTGATTGATTTTTATGAAGATCTGGCATACGGTGTGGAAAAAAACTAATTTTTTCGTTTGCGATTTTTGCGCATTCTCTGTCCAACCTTAACATTATAGTTTATTTAAAAACCTGTTTTAATCCACCTAGAGGTGCAATTGTGCCTTTCTCATTTCTCCAAACTATGATATAATAGCTGGTTCGTACAATATAACATTATGGAAATGTCTTTCATTCTTATTACACTTGGTAAGTATATATAAGAGCACCTTTTTGCATTCATCGCGGTATCGGTTTGAATCGGAGTTTTCTATGTGATCGCACTCCACAACCCGTAACTCCGGAGCCGGAAGTCGGATGGATATGGAATTTAATATCAGTTTCCGGGGACGCAACACCTTTCATTTGAGACTAAGTTGATCAAATCGGTCTAGCCATTTTCGAGAAACCAATATAACCGTTATTCTGAATTTGGATACTTCAGGATCCGTCGATGGTGGCCAGTGTGACCAAAGAGCCTTTGAATGACTGTTGGGGACCTAGATCTACAAATTCAACAGTTGGGTTTACGTTTTGGAAAAAATTTAACCTTTTTATATTCATCGCAGAATTCGTTAGAATCGGGATTTGCTGCGTGATCGTACCTATCACCCTGTAATTCAGGAACCAGAACTCGGATCCACACAAAATTCAACAGCAGCTGATGGACCTTTCACTTAAAATTAAGTTTGTCAAAATCGGTTCAGAAAATTCCGAGAAACCGATGTGGACAAATCAACAAATTTTGTTTTGTAACCATACTCTTCAACTCGTAATCCAGAACAAGATGTCGGTTGAAAATGAAATTCAATAGCAACCTATGGGAATATTATACCTTTCATTTGAATCTTAAATCGGTTCAGCCATCTCCGAGAAACCGATGTGTACATTTTGTTAACAAATCCGCACATACACACACATACATACATACATACATACATACATACACACATACATACACACAGATATTTTGCGATCTCGGCGAATTGAGTCGAATTTTATATGAGACTCGGCCCTCCGGGCCTCGGTTAGAAAGTCGATTTTTGGAGCAATTGCATAACCTTTCTATATAAGAAAGGCAAAAGAATAATATTTAATTAGCTTAATAAGCATGAGTTCAATGTTATCTTCATGTGATTATAATTTGGAAAGGTTGGTGGAATGGGTTTGAACATGTAGGGAATGGGGGGTTAGTAGAGTGGGAGTGGAGGATGCGTCAGAAATCCTTCATCTTATTTCGGTATACGGGGTGGATGAAGGAAATGCGGGCGTGAGGGTGGTCCAAGCGGAGTGGAGTGATGAAGGAGGGAGGTGTAAGGGCAAGGCGGAGGGGGGAGGAGGGGCGGCGACGCAATACTCAACTGCATATTTTGTCTTCCATTTGAGACTTGGTTTGAGAAAATCGGTTCAGTCATCACCGAAGAACCGATGTGACTTTAATTGTGGAATATGCCCGGGATTCCGGACTTCCGGAATCGTCGATAGTGAAGAATATATTCAAAGAATGTTTGATTGGCAATCAGTGATCTAGATCTGCGATTAGAAGTAATTTGGTGACCATTTCAATAGTTTTTAGCCTCTGAAGTATTACGATTGTACCGATTTATATGGGAAATTCCAGTGTATCCTTACTAACACCCCTGTAACTCCGGAAGCAAGAGTCAGAACCGAATGAAATTCAGCAGCAGTCAATGGTATTACTGTATCTTTCATTTGAAATCAAGTTTGTAAAAATCGGTAGAGAATTCGTTGGGAAATGGGTGTGATATTAGCATAGGAACTTGGCGGGTTCCCCGGGGGCGTCATGAACTGTCATAGGTGGCCAATGTGGTCAAAGCTGCTTTGATTGATCATTAGTGATCCAGACCCGCAAACTAGAGTAATGTTACATCAATTTTAATATGTTTTACATCATTTGAACTTCATGGTGGTACCAGTTTATAAGGGAATTTGCTGTGTGACCGCACTCTTCAACCCGTAACTCCGGAAGCGGAAGTCGGGTCAACTAAAAATTCAATAGCAGCTTATGGGAGCGTTATATCTTTCAGATGAAACTAAGTTTGCGAAAATCGGTTCAGCCATCTCTGAGAAAATTGTGTGAGTTTAAATGACACACACACATACACACACACAGACATTTGCCGATCTCGACGAACTGAATCGAATGGTGTATGACACTCGGCCCTCCGGGCCTTGGTTAAAAAGTCGATTTTTACAGTGATTGCATAGCCTTTCTTTATATGAGAAAGGCAAAAAGTCGTTGTACTTTGCACGGCCTTCATTTTGTATAAATAGAAGTTAGGGTGGTTCTAATATTTGTAAGTTCCAAAATTGAATTTTTTAGCGGTTCGAGATAGATCTTGACTTCCTCCAATAGAGTTGTAGAACAATACATTTTTAACAAATTTCCTCAAGTTATGAAGGCTCTATGTTTTACGCTTTCCATCTCACAAGAAATGTAAAAGTATGCTTTGTGTTTTCATGTTTTCAGCTTTGATCACCTTTCGATTCTGTTTACAAGTTTTGAGTGATGTTGTTCGGTAAAAACCTACAAAAAACTCTTTCCATCATTTACGTTTCAGCCTACTTATTCTTCAGACATTCGCAGAACCATTGATTAATCAAAAAGTACAATTAATTCCACGAGTAATTTTTTTTTGTTTCTAAAAACCACCTACATTTTAGCCCGTTCGCCTAACGCTCGCGGAACTGTTAAAATAACACTAAAAATTAAATTTCTCTCTCATGTTAGTGGCGTCTCCCTTTGCTGACCAAGGTATCCGTGCTGTGTAGACCGCAGTTTGTTGAGAAGCCCGTTGCATGCACAGGAGAAGCTGGTGACATCGCGCTGAAGGTATACTATAGAATATTCCTTAAAAACGCAGTGTTCAGTTTTTACAATGCATTAAAGTAACTTTCAGACAACTTCAAGATTATTGTAGGGCGCATAATTTGTTCCGATACATCAACTTCTAAACTATTTTCGTTTCAAAGTTATGAAAACTTTCGAAGCTTTCATTTTTTGTTAAGTTTTTCATTTTTTCGTAACACTTTATATCCAAAAATCCGATTCGTGCTAAAATCGAGAAACATGTTATTTTAAAAATAGTAATAGAAACAACTTTGTATAACGTTAGACTAACACTTTTTGTATAGCAAAAAATGTTTTTTTTTCTGTAAACGATATTTTTTGCACCGAAAATAATTTGTGTGGGCCATGTTGCCAGAGCTTTGGTCGAAATTAATTTACTTGCCGTGGTTTCAATAATCATATATTATGGTTTTTAACGGTTTAGCTATTGTGATGGTACAGGTAAATGGAAAATTTCCATGTGATCGCACCAACCAACCTGTAACTCTAGAACCGAAAGTCATATCGGTATGAAATTCAATGGCAGCCAATTGAAGCACTGGACAGTGTTTTAAAACGCCGTTTTCGTGCTCAAAATTTATAGCGTACAAACCGTTGACCTTAGAAGTATAGTTTGTTCGGAGAAGTTGTTGTTCTTATGATTGCGCATCCACAGGAGTATACCGTTCAGTGATTAATTCACCTATAAGTGATATACGAATTTTATTTTCCGAACTAATTAAGATACAGACTTCGTGTCTTCGGCAAAGTTGTAGAAAATATTACCATAAAGGAAATTGCTTAAGACACCATATATCTAGCTTTAATAGTTTATAAGTTATGGAACATATTATATGGAAGACCCTTTAAAATTAGTTTTTTCATGATAACTTTTTTAGACATTCTCCTATCTTCTTGGAAAGTTGTTTGCGGTATCGAAACACACATTTTTGCTAAACATAGTTACTTCCTATCCGTTGAATGTAAAAAGATGTTTCAAATTTTACGATATTTTTGGGGTAACATCCACCTTAAATAACTCGTTAAAGAGCAAAAAGGAGCAAACAACATCATAACATACTGAAAGTACTAGCTTTTAAATTGTATATAGTGGCCCGATTGTTAGTCGACGCGATTCTCCCCGAGTGTTATGTTCAATACAATATGCCATCACAGTGGTATAAAATGAAATATTTAAGCGCACTGTGACAAACAGCTTCATGTTTTTATGGTAAATTGCATAGAACACGTTCGCATATAACATGCAATGCATATGGATTGCCTTTTAAAAATCGAAGTGTAGATTTAGATGTGTTTAATAATGTCGATATTTTCATTATAAATTAGATAAATAATATCACTTATAGGTGAATTAATCACTGAACGGCATACTTCTGCGGATGTGCAATCATAAGAACAACAACTTCTTCGAACAAACTATACTTCTAATGTCAACGGTTTAGATGCTATTAATTTTGAGCACGAAAACAACGTTTTAAAACACTGTGCATTGCATCAATCATTTCAAGTTTGGAAGACAGTGGAATTCGGTCAAGAATTTTCAGAGAAATAGGTATGAAATTAACTGTGAACATTAGTTAGTTCTCCGGGGATCAAGACCGTCTTAGCTGGCCAATGTAATCAAAGCGATAACGGGCCTGCAAATTGAAGTACTTTCATACCAATTTTAATAAGTATTATATCATCTAGATATCATGGTGGTTCCAGTTTAGATGTGAATTAACCACACTTCTCAACCAGTATCTCCAGAACCAGATGTCGGATCAGAAATGAATTCAATAGCAGCCTATGCCTTTCACTTGAGATTATGTTTGAGAAAATCGGTTCGGTCATCTTCGAGTAACCGATGTGAAATTGTTGATCGTTACATATACACATGCACACACACATACACACATACGGACACACACATTTGTCGAACTGGACAAAGTGAGTCGAATGGTTTAGGCCTCCGGGCCTCTATTACACGTTCGATTTTCAGTGTGATTGCATAACCTTTCTGCAACAGAAAGACAAAATATTTTGTATGGGAAATTGACGTGTGATCGGATTCTTTTACTCGTAACTCCGTAACCAATACTTAGTTCAAATCAAATTCGGTAGCGATTTATGACTAAAATTGTGAGAATCGAGTCAGCACTATATGAGAAACAGGTGTGAATCTAATTTCCAAACCTGGACATTTTCTCGGTTCTTCCGAAATGCTCAGCGAATCTCAAAGTGGTCAAAGAAACTTTGGTTTGCATTTAGCAAACAATTTCATGCAATTTAGAACTCATTTCAATTAGTTTTGCATCACTAAGATATAATTATTACACCGGCTTATAAGGGAATACTTCGACCCGTAACACAAGAACCAGTACTCCAATTGCAATGGAATTTGTTTGCAATCAATAGCAATCTGAAAAAATCGAGAAAGACATTTCTAAGAAGCAGATGTGAATTCAATTCAGGATCTCAACCACTTTCCTTAAGCTTCCGGTTCCGCCGAAGGTGTTCAACGCGGTCAATGTAGGTTTGACTGGGCATCAGTGAGCTGAAACTAAAAACCCAAATAATTTTGAAACACATTTTATAAAGTTTTGCATCTTTTAGATAGCATGCTGATATCGATTTATATGGCAATTTTATGCGTGATCGCGCTCTTTAACCCGTAACTCCTGAACCAGAAATTGGAGTTGAAAGAAATTCAAACTCCTGAACCAGAAATTGGAGTTGAAAGAAATTCAAAAACAGCTGTTGGGAACGTTGTACCTTTCAATTGAGACTAAGTTTGATTAAATCGGCTGGGCCATCTCCGAGTAACGAATCTGCATTTGTTGGTCACATTCATTCATACATACATACATACATACACACATATACGCACCGTGCGAGAAATAGCAGGGACTGGAGGACAGAGAGGCTTAACGACCCCTCCGGACCTACTGCGAGTTGAGGATTCTTGCTAGTATATGGTGGGGTAAAGCAATCTTGGACTCTGCTAAACCTCTACAAAAAGCTACGTTCGAAACCAGGCACCTTAGCCGATGGAAGTAGGCTCAGTTGAAGGCTCCTGACTAGCGCCGATCCGGCGCTGAACGCGATACCTCATGCAGGACCGCGTCAACCCGTGCATGCGACCTCACTGCTCGCAAAAGGAGCCATGGGATCATGTGAGGCGACTGCTTATTATGGGCGTAGATAGCGGCTTGTAGTTGGGACCCAAAAAACATGCAAGAAGACAAAAACAACAAAAACAACAAAAATAAAAAAAAAATCTAATGTAGCAACTGTGGTGAAACCGTTCGCCAAAGGTGGGCTAGCGAGGTCGCTGACCCAGCACAACAAACAAGTGCAACCGCAACAGCAGCAGCCGCGAGAGCAACCTAGAGAGACCGTACCGAGCACAAGCGGCGACAAACTAACTGGACGCCAAGGAAAGCTAGGAGTTCATGCCGCACGCTAAAACCAAGAATTACGCAAGAAGACCAGCAGTCTGGGTTACCTAAAATGACGAAGTTGAGCCAAAAAATCGAAGAACTCTACGAAATCGTGAAAAGCAAGGGAAACGTGCATGCACAGATCAAGGATCTAGTGATTAGCATCAAATCTGCCGTAGCAGCAGCCGAATGCGAACAGATGGTGTTACTAGATCGAGTTGAAAACGCCGAAAGGATGCTGAAGGATGCCCTTAGAGATAGCGAAAGCAGAAGCCTATGATACGCCGAAGGGTGACCGGTATTCTCGTTCTGTGAAAAGAATAAGAGAAACGCCAGGAGAGGAGAAGGAACCGAAGAATCCCAAGAAGGTCGGTGAAGGACAGAGAAACAGCAGATAATCGCAGAGTGAATGGCGAACCGTAGAAGAGAGGAGGAAAAAACACCAAGAAAGTGAAGAAAAGAAAAAAACTACAAGGGGCAGCCCTATGGGGTTGCACGAATTGTAGACGTAGAACTTTACTACTTAATATAAAATATTTATTTGCTTAGTACATTTAGAGTAATAATAAATCAAATATATTTCATACGTATAGTTTAAGCACAACCAATCAACATAGAATGTTACATATTGAACCAAACCTTCTTGATTATCAGATCATTTCATTTGTAGTATGATCGAATCCGATTAAATTTATTTGAGAAGATCTGAAGAAAGAAGACAGAAAACCGTGACCGAACTAATATCTGTAACTAAATCTTTATAGCACAAGATCAGCTTTTAAAAATTGTAAAAACTTTTCGATTGTGTGTGGTAAAAAAAACCCAGACCAGTGAAGAAAAATCAAATTTTGGATAATATAGACAATACATTTCATGTATAGACCAAGCTTTCTAGTTATATTTTGCCATTATCGTAAATTTCCTAAAGTACGCATTCAAATGTAACGAATGTTAAGACCACTAATCATATATCGAAATTATAAATATACAAGAATCGAAAACAATTTTATATACGAACTTAGATGCGTTTTGCAACGGTTTTTCGAGTGGCAGTGTATTCATTCATAAATAGGCTTTGTAGTATGTACCTACTAGCAGAATCAAAATAGGACAGGCTGAGTTGAAATGAATCACGTGAAGTGGAAATAAATCAATGAATTGATCGAACGTTAATAGTAAACTAAGAAAGTTTTCGTCTTTGCGCAACGAAAGCACAGATTGCTATCATTGCAGGTTAACAAATTTGATATACCTAACTACACATTCGCCACAAACATTGAAACAAAGCTAAATGAGTCAACGCTGATGATGAGTAGAGCGAAAGAGACAACTAGTACCACGACACTATGTTAACCGTGTTTGCAAATGGAGCTCGTATGTACAAGCGATTTTGTGTAATTATTCGTGTTCGAGTTTTGTACATAAAAGTGTGCTGGAAACGAGCACAACACAAAAGAAAGCATAGTGTTTGAACGGACAAGCTCAGTCGCGTGTTTGACGGCACTGGGTAGCATACCTCAACAGGCAGTGTAACGGACTTCTCACTCAGCTACACTGATTGTGAAAACACACAGCGCAGTGATCTGCTCCGTCAGCCGTTCAACAGGCAACTGAGCTTGTCCGGCTAAATCCGTCCTTTAAATAGTCGATGATGACGTAATTCATAGAAGCGTAGTACGCTAGGTACACAAATATGTCGTGCCGGATTTGAGAAGCGCTAGCTTCTGTGTGTTAATGCGCGATAATTTGACTAGGTTGCACATTATTGAAATTGTTAATGCCATTATATCAAAAATCTTTGGGGTTATCTATTAGAATCTATTCTTAGAAGTATTTCGGGGCTACATGCGCAAAAAAATTGAAAATTTATCGTGAGATGGCCGTATTATAATCGTTTAAAATTGGATCACTTTTCGTTACATACCATTTTTGTAGAATTTGCAAAGTGCACCCCCATATCGAAAACAAAGACGTAGTCCTACGTAAAAAAAATCCAGCGTGTCGAGATCAGCGTCGGCGTGCGCTGAAGCATCTGGGTGTGATGGTCGACGATCGGTTAAAATACAACAGCCATGTCGACTATGTATGTCAGAATGCTGCGAGGACAACTAACACATTGGCAAGGATCATGCCGAATAACGTAGGAGCAAGAGGCAGCACGAGACGTCTCCTGGCGGGTGTCTCATACTCAATACTGAGGAATGGCGTACCGGCCTGAACTGCGGCGTTGAACTCAAACCGGAACCGGACGAATGTGTACAGAACGATATCGTCGGAGGCGGTATGCGTAATTGCCGGTGAAGAGGTGAACTTCCATTTGAAGCAGTTTTGGTCCGTGCATGGATACTTCCGAAAGTACCTGCAAAGGTTTGGACATGCTTCGTCACCCCTTTGCCCGGAGTGTGTGAAGGTGCAAGAAACACCGGATCACGTGGTCTTCGAATGCCCTAGGTTCGAAGAAGTTCGAAGGAGTAGGCCTGGTGTGACAGTTGACAATATCGTCGAAGACATGTACCGCGACGAGCATATCTGGGACGCTATCAACAAAGTGGTTACGTTACGAGCATACTCTCCGAGCTGCAGAGGAAGTGGCGCAGGGACCAACAACGTATCACTATTGTCTAGAACGCCGCTGTGAAACCACAAATCGGGTTTCGGGAAAAATTCCGCTGCCGGGGAGCTCTCCGACGGTGTAGACTGGGTTCATAGCCAGTTGAGTAGCACGCGACGTAGCACCGGGTTCGGCTTGTCGAGGCGCCAGTGAACCGGACGTCAGGTTTCACCGGAATCGCCGGACTGACCTTGACACCCTAACCGGTAGCTCGTGAGTAGGCTAAATCCACCGCCGGGGATTAGACCGAGTAGACCGCGTCGTATAGCTAGCAATGGGTTGTTGGGCGCCAGCGAACCGGAATTTATGTTCCACCCGGAATCATTGGATGGTCCTGAGCATCTACTGGCTTGCCCGTTAAGGAAGCTAGGTCCAATGCCGGGGACTAGATAGAGTAGACGAATCGGAGAGCTAAATGGCCCCCAGAAAGATACATCGATATCGGTAGCAATCTACCGCTGGAAAATTCACGATAGGATAGATTCGTCGCCATGTCTCCGAGATAGAGCAGAAGAAAGAGGTGCGACGAAAGCACACTGAACCTCCCACAAAGTAATAGCTTGACGTAGTTCCGTGGGGAAGAAGGGCGTAAAAGAATAAGAAGTGTTTTTAGTGGTTAGGCACGAATGTGAGTCGTGAGTCCCACACAGTGCCAATACACTACAGACCAGGTTTTTAGAGCTTTTTACTATAAAAAACGAACACACAGACATTTACCGAATTCGACGAACTGAGTCGAATGGTGTAAGCAACTCATCCCTCCGAACCTCCGTTAAAAAGTCAATTTTCACAGTGATTGCATAGCCTTTCTATAGGAGAAAGGCAAAAATTAATTGGAAGAACGCATCATCACTTTTATGTGATTAAAAATGAGCAGGATCAAACTCGAGAAATTAAATAAAATCTGAACTCATCATCCGATCTGTAAAAAACATCAAAAATAATTCGATTTTCGAAAAACTTGGGAGATTTACCCTCAATACAAAATATACTGCATGATTAGTCATTTCAAAGTAAACTGCAATGAATGATTAATAACTTCGAAATGGTTGAGATTTGACAATATGCCATCAGTAATAACCATGCGTCTCCATTCACATTTTTTTTCATTTTGACTGATTATCGCAAGTTTTCGCAAAACTAGCATAGACTCATTTTAAAGAGAAAATTAAAAGCTTTCGAATGAGTATAGTGTGACCGCAGGAATTCACTGGTGTCGTTGTCGTAAGTAAGTTCCGTAAATTGATTGTTCGTAAGGAGTTCAAAACTGAGATTCCGCCAAGGGCACTAGAAAACCACGCTGCGGCCCTGCCGATATAATAAAGAAAGTCGTAAGTCAAAAACTTGCCTTGGGCAAATTGATTTTTTCCTCTAAATCTTATTCTCTATCACCCTCGAAGAGATTCCCAAAAACGAACCAAACACCCTGTATAACGCTTTCGCGTCAACGATATAGATGAGTACACAATGCATCCAATTCGGCTCGCAAAGCTGAGAAAATTCCTTTCAATCCTTTTTTGGATCTGACTGAAAGCACAATTGTATACTCGTCCTAACGAAGCCAGTAAACTGAATAAACTTTTCTCGAACACGATGAACCATTCATGAGAATATTTGTTGTACTCTTTCTTTCAAACCGTCAATGCTAAAATTCCGGTAGGACAAATTAATTCACTGAATTTATCCCTATGAAGTTATCCGAGAAGTATTATTAAAATTACAACGAATTATATTTTATAAACTGATACCAGAACTTATGATATATGCATCAGTATTTCCAATTCAAGTTCCTTAAACACAAGCACAATAACTTAAATAACAGTACGCTCAACGTTGTACTTAATTTCGTTATACTCAGTCTTGCAGTTCATTCTGTTTCCAGCGAACCACGAACGATGACGATTAAGAGGATCTAAACACATTTTCCTTACCGCATGCCATCGCTGTTGAATGGGACAAGATGGTCTACCAACCCGTTTATAATTACAAACAACCATTCTCAGCCTCAGCCATCAGTGCTGTTGTTCTGTGAATTTTGATTCACAACAAAGGAAACTTCTGTTGGAACACACTCATGTATGTAGTCACATTCCTGTACGAGTCTTGCAGGGTAGGCCTGAGCGGTGAAATTCGATGCCATGCAAAGTGCTAACATTACCGCAAGTTATTCGCAACAGCAACTCACGGAAACGATATCATTTTGCATTTGGGTGCTTTTCGGGATATTGTCTCTTTCCCTCTTTCAATCTGTATCTCGTTCCATAAACCTGCCTATCAACTGTCAAGCGCTGCTATGGTCTACCATGCGGTGTATTTGCGTCCATCCAGTTCAACTCCAGCATATTTAGCTGTAGCTCTGCGGCTTCCGCTTATAAGCGACGGCGAGGCTGTGCGGTGAACTGTGACTGCAACTCAATCCGCGTTCACGCCTTTCTGGCGTGTGTCAACTGCAGCGACAAGCACGAGTGGCAAGAAACTTGATGCAGTTTTTCTTTTGAGGCTCTGCGTGTTAAGCTAGTTAATTGAAATCGCAAACCAATGTTATGAGTTTCTGGAAAATATGATCGCAAAATTGTGAGACGTTTTTGGCTTCGTAAATAGGCTGGCAGTTTTAGTTATTTAGTTGACATGATGACATGACGCTTTTTGAAGAAGCAAATACCGTAATAGCCACTAAGCATCTTTGGATTTCGGGGTAAACAATGAGGTTCATTATTGATGGAAAAACAACAAGCAATTAACCAAATGGTCGACTACCAAAAACAAGAACCCCAAAGCGAAAATTAATTATTGATTTAAAAGAAATTCCCCATATTACAAATAAGTGTTAATGTTTCATCCGACCTTGACTACTCAAATTCAATCAGTAACGATAAAATGGATCTGCATCCATTATTTCATTGAAAGCGAACTTCCGGTCGGGGGTCAGGGATTGGTTGTTCCAGAATTGATTTGAACCCTTGCTAATGCTATCATTTTATTAGAATCCTTTTCCCCCATTGCCTTAACACTAGCGGCACAACAAAAACGGACTATTGCCAGTAGTTTTGCGGTTGCAACCATTTCGAAGTGGCCACAGGCCAGGCAAGCCGTTCGGCGAGATACGATCCAAACGGCAATAAAACGGTACGTAAATCATAACCCCAAACGGAATGGTAACGAGATCCGACAGGCATTTCCCTCTCCTAGCCAATCCTTACAGCAGTAGGTTAGGTAGTGTATCCATTTGTGAGCTGTTTTTCGTTTGCCAATGTGTTTCAGGACGTCTATTGTGGGGGTACTTTCGGTTGTGAACTTCCTTCCAAAGTTCGACTGAGAGGTTATGTTTTCACAGATGGTGCTACATAGTCTCGACTGGAAGGGGTGGGAGTAAGAAATCCGACACAAATATCAGATAAGTGCTAGAAAATACCGAAGACGTCAGTTGTGTGTTATTCGAGTGAAAACTCGACCCTGTTTTTGAGTGGAGAAATATGTGGCACTAACCTTGCCGTACCTAGCTCAATACTTTTGTGTGGTGTGAGCATATAGTACGGTTGCTAGCTTATGCATTGAAGCAGTCTAGATTTATATTATTATCTGATAACAAAACTTAAAACTACAAGGAATAGGCCTATGGGGTTGCACGAACTGTTTCTGCTCTCACTACTTAACCATCTTTTAGAGTGACGGCGCCGGTTGTTGAGTGGTAAGCGTGACCACCACTCACTCCAGTTGGCCTGGGTTCAATTCCAGCCGAGGTCATTGAGATTTTTCTGAGGTGAAAAAATCTGTGGTCACGTCTTCCTTCGGAAGGGAAGTAAAGCCCTTGGTCTCCATTAGTTTGATGGATCGATATCTAGTCCAGATAGTGGAGTCACCTCTCTGACGTCGGTAAAAAAGAACTAGAATCCAACTGCTATACTTATTAACAAATATCCTCCTCCTGTGATACTTGAAGAGCGCACAGCAGTGTATACGACCTCTAGCAAAAGCAAGTGTCGGACTAACCATTCCTTCCCTTTCCTTCCACGATCTACATTCGGGCCTGGCCGGCGCCGGTATTGATCAATAAAACACTTTACGATTACCAGGAGTTGCACATTGAAAGATGTTGCGCTACTCCCAAGCATATAATCATCTACTTATTCCCTGTGCAACTTCAGCTAGTCCAGATCGATAACGGAGTGGCAGCCAGGGGTGGTCGCCAAATCTATAATTGTACCCTAATCAGTTCCGTGTATAAGGGAGGGTTTTGAGGGTTCTAACCCCTACCATGCGAGGTTTGAGTTACTTTTTAAAATTGATTAACTTCCTGGTCATGAAAACAAAATTTATACTGCGAGTCGTTTTGACACACACACATAATGTAATTTAAGTTCGGTCATTCTAGAAAAAAGTCTTTGAAGAAACCTTGCGAGGGTGAATGTAAGACAAGTTGGCCGGCATCGCTGGATCGGTTCACGGTTCGAGAAGTTTCGATATTAGTAACAGTTTTTAGTAGATTAGTTACACAGTAAAGCAACAAACGAACAACACGAACTCGGAAATCAGTGTCTAGAGAAATGTCACTGTAGGTGATCTCTGCGCCAAAGAGCTAAATGGTTTACGAAAACGGTCATCGGTATCGGGAGAAATTCCGCCGCCGAGAAACACTCAGCACCTGCTAGTAGATAAATAGAAACGAGTATCGCGAAGAAGGATAAGAAACCCTGCGAAGATGGTAGTAAAAGTCGTTATGTTCGGCATCTCTGGCTCGATTTACGTCTCGGCAGGCGACGATATTTATAGCTGACCTGAACAGGTCAGTTATACCTCGAAACAAGCAACAGCAGCAATGGAAAAAAACAAGAAGACAAAATAGAAAGAGCAGGAGCACAATCCCTCCTGAAGTAATACCTAACGGTGACCCCGGAAGGACAAGGATTGGTAGTCACAAGAGGTTTAGGTTTTGTCGGTAAGCTTAGTACAAACCACCACAGTAAGAATCCGACAATACAATGAGACAGCAGGCGGCGGTGTGTGATCAAGATTCTTGGAGGCTTCTGAAATGATATTATTACTTGGACTCAAATATTGACTCTGGCTGCTACGCGAAAATCTTTCGGAAGATCAGTCGCTGAACTACAAATTAATTTCGAAAATATTTGTTGCATTGGCAGAAGCTTGTAGTTACGACTGGTTTTATTTCCGACGTCGGAAATTCTGATGTTCGAAATTTGTTGTCGGGAATTTAAAGTCGGAATTCGACATCAGAATTTCGATGTCAAAACATCGGAAATTCGTTGTCGAAAATCTGGCGTTCTACGTTCGAAAATCAGATCTCGTATATCCAATGTCCAAGCTCTTACGCCGGAAAACCGATTTCGTAGATCTGATGTAGACAATGCAACGTCGAAATTCCGACGTCAGAATTCGGAAATTCGACTTTGGAAATTCGACTCTGAAAATTCGACTTTGAAAATTCGACAGGAAAATCCTATGTCGGACGTCGGACATTCGTCGTCGGAACTCCTGCGACGGAAATTCGACGTCGGAATGGAATTACATCGGATTTACTATATCGAATTTCCGGTTCCAATTTCCAAATTGACGTTGAATTTCCTACGTAAGATCTCCAAAATTGTGTTTTCGACGTGTGAGTTTGGACATTGGATTTACTAAGGCGGATTTCCTACATCGAAATTTCGATGTCTTAATTTCGACGTCGTATTTCTTACGCCGGATTTCCAACGTCGGGATTTCGTCGCTGAATTTCCGGCGTCACAATACCAACGTCGTAGTACCGACAGCGAATTCCCGACGTCGGAAATTTGATGTCGAATTTTCAACGTCGGTTTCCCGACATCGAATTTTTGACTTTGGATTTGCAACATCGAGCTTTACCGACTCCAAATTCCGACGTCGGATCTCCTATAGGCAATTTCTGACGTCGAAATTCTAATATAGAATCTCCGACGCTGAATTTGCGAGATCAAATCTCTGACGTCGCAATTCCGACATCGAATTCCGACAACCAATTCCGACATCAAATTCCGACTTCTAATTTCCTACATCGAATTTTTTTGGGTATGATCTTCGAAATTGTGTTTCCTACATAGGAATTCAGATTATTTACGACGTCGGATTCCCGACATTGGATTCCCAACATCGGAATTTCGATGTCGTAATTTGGATGCTAGATTTCCTACATCGGATTTTCAGCGTCGGTATTCCGGAGTTGGATTTCCGACGACGAACTTCCGACGTCGGATTGGCTACGCTGGATTTCCGACATCGAATTTACATCGTCAGAACTCCGACGTCGAATATTCCAACAATTCCGACGACGGAATTCCCTATTTACCGGCGTCGAAATTCTGACAGTGAACTACCGATCTCAAATTTCTCACGTCGCATTTCCAACATCGAATTTCCGACATAGAATCTTCGACATCGGCATTCTGAAGTCGAATTTCTGACGTCTGATGTCCACCATCGAATTTTCGACGCCGTAATTCTGACATCGAATTGACGACACCAAATTCCGACATGGGATCTTCAACAGCGAATCTCTGTCGTCGGAATTTCGACATCGACTTTCATACATCGAATTTCCGGTGTCGAATTTTCCTAGGTACGGTCTTCGAAATTGGGTTTCCGACGTAGGAATTCGGATATTGGATTTACGACGTCAGATTCCCGACATTGGATTTCCAACATTGAAATTCCGATATCCTAATTCTGACACCAGATTTTCTACACCGGATTTTCGGCGTTGGGAATCCGACGTGGGATTTCCGATGATTCTGACGTTGAAATTCCAACATCGAATTTTCACACGAGGAAAGCGCGACGTCCAATTTTGGTCGTCGGAAATCCGACGTCGGATTGGTTATGTCGGATTTTCAACTTCGATTTTCCATAGTCGGAAATCCGACGTTGGATTTCCGACATCGAATTACCAACATCGAATTTCCGACATTACCAACATCGAATTTCCGACATAGAATCTCCGACGTTGACATTTCAAGGTCGAATTTTTGACGTCGGATTTCCGATATTGGATTTCTGAAGTCGGAATTCCGCCATCAAATTCTGACGTTGAATTTCCGAGTTGGATTTTCGACATCGACTTTGCGACCTCGAATTTTCGCAATCGAATTTTCAATATCGGCGTTCCGATGTCGTATTTCCGAAATTGGAACTGCGATGGTGGAATTCCGGCATCGATTTTGGACGTCCGATTTCCAAAGTCGATTGTTCGACATTGAATTTCCGGCATGGAATTTCCGAGGGTGAATTTCTGACATCTAATTTCCGACGTCGTATTAACTTCGTCCAATTTCCTACGTGGAAATTCCGACATCGAATTGTCGATATCGAGTTCCTGACATCGATTTTCCGACGTCATATTTCCGACAACGGAGTTCTGATGTCGGAATACCGGCCTCGAATTTCCGACGTCGTATTCCTGACATCGAATTTTCAACGTCAGGTATTCGATGTCGAGCTTCCATGTCAAAATTTCAATGTTGGAATTCCGACGTCAGAAATTCGATGTCCGAATTCCGGCGTCAAATGTTCGATGCCGAAAATTCGTCGTCGAAACTCCGGCATCGGAAAGTTAAACATCGGAAAGCCGATATCGGAAATCCGATATCGGAAGTTCGATATCACAATCCCGGCATTAGAAATTCGACGTAGCCAATCCGGCGCCGGAATTCTGACGACGGCAATTGAACGTTATACATTCCTCGTTAGAAATCCAATGTTCCGACATTTAAAGTCGGAGCTCCGGTGTCGGACATTTGATGTCGAATATCCGACGTCGGAAAGTCAACGTTGGTACTAAAACATCGGAATTCCGACGTCGGAAATTCATCGTGGGAAACCCGATATCGAAAATTCTGTGTCCGAATTCCGACATAGGAAAACCATTTTCGAAGACCAGATGTCGGAAATTCGACGTTCGTAATTCGATGTCAAAAACCCGATGTTGAAACAATGTTTTGCCAAAATTTCATTGCAAAATGTTGAAAAGTGGGTGAGTGACAGAGAATCTTCCTCGAAGAAATCTGGTGTACACCATATATCTTCATTGTCCGAAATTCGAGGTCGGAAGTTTTATGTCGGAAATACGATATCGGAAATTCGATGTCGGAAATTCAGCGTCGATATTGCGACATCAATATTACGACGTTGGAAATTCGACTTCAGAATACCGGCGTCGGAACGTCTGTGTCGGAGCTCCAGCGTGGGAAATTCGATATAGGAAATTCTTAGGGGCCATGCATAAATGACGTAGCATTTTGGGGGGTAGGGAGGGTATACCAAATTTGTGACGAAGTGTGACGAAGGGGAGGGTAGGGTTAGAAGTTGTGCGACGTAGCATTATGTTTAAAACCCATTGTTTAGAGAAAACAATTTAATGATCTTCCATTCCCACGAGAAATGAATTTAAATTCAAACAAGTTACTTTTGATGCGGTTTTTCAAGAGGTAAATTTTACGATTCGCGGAATTACAAGTTCGCAAAAATACGAAAAGATTTTGTATGCAGATTTAACTTGCTACATTAGTTAGCTAATGTTGCTAACCAGTAGACTTAGTTTGGAAGCTGAATTAAATTTTCACTTCGGATTCAACCAAACAAAATTTAGTAATTTAGATGGACGTATGCTTCTTAGAACTACTGGCAGCTGCAGGATTGTGAACTGAGAGAACTTCTCTTCATGCTCCCCTTGACTAAAAAAACTATAAAATCGAAAACAAAACTATCAACACTATATTTGTGATGAAATGGGTTTATTTTGCACGCAATTTGCTGTTATAATGAAAATGTTGATAAAAGTCGTCAAACATTTTGAAAGGACATGTATATAAAATAATTGAAAAACATGTAATTTTTTTTCTTCACCCGGGCGCTTTGCATGGGACAAGGGGGAGGGGGTAGGTAAATGCTACGTTATTTACGAGGGGGAGGTTAGAATTTTGTGACCAAATGCTACGAGGGGGGAGGGAGGGTTGTAAAAAATCACCGAAAAAAAGCTACGTCATCTGTGTACGGCCCCATAGTTGGAAATTCGGCGTTGGAAATCTGATGTCGGATTTCCGACATTGAATTTCCGACATTGAATTTCCGATACTGAATTTCCGAAATTGGATTCCGACATTAAATTTCCGACATTGAATTTCCGACATTGAATTTCCGGCATTGAATTTCCGACATTGAATTTCCTACATTGAATTTCCGACGTTGAATTTCCTACATTGAATTTCCGACATTCAATTTCCGACATTCACTTTCCGACATTGAATTTCCGAGATTGAATTTCCGACATTAAATTTCCGACATTGAATTTACGACATTGAATTTCCGACATTGAATTTCCGACGTTGAATTTCCGACATTCAATTTCCTACATTGAATTTCCGACATTGAATTTCCGACGTTGAATTTTCGACATTGAATTCCCGACATTGAATTTCCTACATTGAATTTCCGACATTGAATTTCCGACAATGAATTTTCGACATTGAATTACCGACATTGAATTACCGACATTGAATTTTCGACATTGAATTTCCGACATTGAATTTCCGACAATGAATTTTCGACATTGAATTACCGACATTGAATTTCCGACATTGAATTTTCGACATTGAATTTCCGATACTGAATTTCCGACGTTGAATTTTCGACATTCAATTTCCGACATTTCAAAAGCATTGAATTTCCGACGTTGAATTTCCGACATTGAATTTCCGACATTGAATTTCCGACATTCAATTTCCGACATTCACTTTCCGACATTGAATTTCCGAGATTGAATTTCCGACATTAAATTTCCGACATTGAATTTACGACATTGAATTTCCGACATTGAATTTCCGACGTTGAATTTCCGACGTTGAATTTCCGCCATTCAATTTCTTACATTGAAATTCCGACATTGAATTTCCGACGTTGAATTTTCGACATTGAATTCCCGACATTGAATTTCCTACATTGAATTTCCGACATTGAATTTCCGACAATGAATTTTCGACATTGAATTACCGACATTGAATTACCGACATTGAATTTCCGACATTGAATTTCCGACATTGAATTTCCGACAATGAATTTTCGACATTGAATTACCGACATTGAATTACCGACATTGAATTTTCGACATTGAATTTCCGATACTGAATTTCCGACGTTGAATTTTCGACATTCAATTTCCGACATTTCAAAAGCATTGAATTTCCGACGTTGAATTTCCGACATTGAATTTCCGACATTGAATTTCCGACATTCAATTTCCGATATTTAATTTCCGACATTGAATTTCCGACATTGAATTTCCGACAATGAATTTCCTACATTGAAATACCGACATTGAATTTCCGATATTGAATTTCTGACATTGAATTTCCGACGTTGAATTTCCGATACTGAATTTCCGACGTTGAATTTTCGACATTCAATTTCCGACATTTCAAAAGCATTGAATTTCCGACGTTGAATTTCCGACATTGAATTTCCGACATTGAATTTCCGACATTCAATTTCCGACATTCACTTTCCGACATTGAATTTCCGAGATTGAATTTCCGACATTAAATTTCCGACATTGAATTTCCGACATTGAATTTCCGACGTTGAATTTTCGACATTGAATTCCCGACATTGAATTTCCTACATTGAATTTCCGACATTGAATTTCCGACAATGAATTTTCGACATTGAATTACCGACATTGAATTACCGACATTGAATTTCCGACATTGAATTTCCGACATTGAATTTCCGACAATGAATTTTCGACATTGAATTACCGACATTGAATTTCCGACATTCAATTTCCGATATTTAATTTCCGACATTGAATTTCCGACATTGAATTTCCGACAATGAATTTCCTACATTGAAATACCGACATTGAATTTCCGATATTGAATTTCTGACATTGAATTTCCGACGTTGAATTTCCGATACTGAATTTCCGACGTTGAATTTTCGACATTCAATTTCCGACATTTCAAAAGCATTGAATTTCCGACGTTGAATTTCCGACATTGAATTTCCGACATTGAATTTCCGACATTCAATTTCCGATATTTAATTTCCGACATTGAATTTCCGACATTGAATTTCCGACAATGAATTTCCTACATTGAAATACCGACATTGAATTTCCGATATTGAATTTCTGACATTGAATTTCCGACGTTGAATTTCCGACATTGAATTTCCGACGTTGAATTTTCGACATTGAATTCCCGACATTGAATTTCCTACATTGAATTTCCGACATTGAATTTCCGACAATGAATTTTCGACATTGAATTACCGACATTGAATTACCGACATTGAACTTCCGACATTGAATTTCCGACATTGAATTTCCGACAATGAATTTTCGACATTGAATTACCGACATTGAATTTCCGACATTAAATTTCCGACATTGAATTTCCGACATTGAATTTCCGCCATCGAATTTCTAATATTGACTGTCCGACTTTGGAATTCCGATGTCGTATTTCCGATACGTCGGTATTCAGACGTCCATTTCCAAAGTCGTATTTCCAACATCCGACGTCAGATTTCCGACATCGAACTTTTGAAGTCAAAACACCGACATCCAATTTTTGACATCAAAATTCCGGAGTCGGCATTTTGACATCGAATTTCCAATGTCGAGATTCCGACGTTAAATTTCTGGCGTCGAGATTCGGAAATGAACGTCTGAGGTCGAATTTCCGATGTGAGATTTCCGACACCGAATATCCGACATAAAATTTCTCCTGTCGGATTTTCAACATCGAATTTCCCACTCAGTATCTCTAATGCCGGATTTTAAACATCAAATTTTCGGATATCCGACGTCATAGTTTCGGCATCCAATTCCCGACGTCAGGATTTCGTCAGGATCACTTTATTTTTCAAATAAATAATTTTTTACCGACATTGAATTACCGACATTGAATTTTCGACATTGAATTCCCGATATTGAATTTCCTACATTGAATTTCCGACATTGAATTTCCGACAATGAATTTTCGACATTGAATTACCGACATTGAATTACCGACATTGAATTTTCGACATTGAATTTCCGACATTGAATTTCCGACAATGAATTTTCGACATTGAATTACCGACATTGAATTTCCGACATTGAATTTTCGACATTGAATTTCCGATACTGAATTTCCGACGTTGAATTTTCGACATTCAATTTCCGACATTTCAAAAGCATTGAATTTCCGACGTTGAATTTCCGACATTGAATTTCCGACATTGAATTTCCGACATTCAATTTCCGACATTCACTTTCCGACATTGAATTTCCGAGATTGAATTTCCGACATTAAATTTCCGACATTGAATTTACGACATTGAATTTCCGACATTGAATTTCCGACGTTGAATTTCCGACGTTGAATTTCCGCCATTCAATTTCCTACATTGAATTTCCGACATTGAATTTCCGACGTTGAATTTTCGACATTGAATTCCCGACATTGAATTTCCTACATTGAATTTCCGACATTGAATTTCCGACAATGAATTTTCGACATTGAATTACCGACATTGAATTACCGACATTGAATTTCCGACATTGAATTTCCGACATTGAATTTCCGACAATGAATTTTCGACATTGAATTACCGACATTGAATTACCGACATTGAATTTTCGACATTGAATTTCCGATACTGAATTTCCGACGTTGAATTTTCGACATTCAATTTCCGACATTTCAAAAGCATTGAATTTCCGACGTTGAATTTCCGACATTGAATTTCCGACATTGAATTTCCGACATTCAATTTCCGATATTTAATTTCCGACATTGAATTTCCGACATTGAATTTCCGACAATGAATTTCCTACATTGAAATACCGACATTGAATTTCCGATATTGAATTTCTGACATTGAATTTCCGACGTTGAATTTCCGATACTGAATTTCCGACGTTGAATTTTCGACATTCAATTTCCGACATTTCAAAAGCATTGAATTTCCGACGTTGAATTTCCGACATTGAATTTCCGACATTGAATTTCCGACATTCAATTTCCGACATTCACTTTCCGACATTGAATTTCCGAGATTGAATTTCCGACATTAAATTTCCGACATTGAATTTCCGACGTTGAATTTCCGCCATTCAATTTCCTACATTGAATTTCCGACATTGAATTTCCGACGTTGAATTTTCGACATTGAATTCCCGACATTGAATTTCCTACATTGAATTTCCGACATTGAATTTCCGACAATGAATTTTCGACATTGAATTACCGACATTGAATTACCGACATTGAATTTCCGACATTGAATTTCCGACATTGAATTTCCGACAATGAATTTTCGACATTGAATTACCGACATTGAATTTCCGACATTCAATTTCCGATATTTAATTTCCGACATTGAATTTCCGACATTGAATTTCCGACAATGAATTTCCTACATTGAAATACCGACATTGAATTTCCGATATTGAATTTCTGACATTGAATTTCCGACGTTGAATTTCCGATACTGAATTTCCGACGTTGAATTTTCGACATTCAATTTCCGACATTTCAAAAGCATTGAATTTCCGACGTTGAATTTCCGACATTGAATTTCCGACATTGAATTTCCGACATTCAATTTCCGATATTTAATTTCCGACATTGAATTTCCGACATTGAATTTCCGACAATGAATTTCCTACATTGAAATACCGACATTGAATTTCCGATATTGAATTTCTGACATTGAATTTCCGACGTTGAATTTCCGATACTGAATTTCCGACGTTGAATTTTCGACATTCAATTTCCGACATTTCAAAAGCATTGAATTTCCGACGTTGAATTTCCGACATTCAATTTCCGACATTGAATTTCCGACATTCAATTTCCGACATTCACTTTCCGACATTGAATTTCCGAGATTGAATTTCCGACATTAAATTTCCGACATTGAATTTCCGACGTTGAATTTCCGCCATTCAATTTCCTACATTGAATTTCCGACATTGAATTTCCGACGTTGAATTTTCGACATTGAATTCCCGACAATGAATTTCCTACATTGAATTTCCGACATTGAATTTCCGACAATGAATTTTCGACATTGAATTACCGACATTGAATTACCGACATTGAATTTTCGACATTGAATTACCGACATTGAATTTCCGACATTCAATTTCCGATATTTAATTTCCGACATTGAATTTCCGACATTGAATTTCCGACAATGAATTTCCTACATTGAAATACCGACATTGAATTTCCGATATTGAATTTCTGACATTGAATTTCCGACGTTGAATTTCCGATACTGAATTTCCGACGTTGAATTTTCGACATTCAATTTCCGACATTTCAAAAGCATTGAATTTCCGACGTTGAATTTCCGACATTGAATTTCCGACATTGAATTTCCGACATTCAATTTCCGATATTTAATTTCCGACATTGAATTTCCGACATTGAATTTCCGACAATGAATTTCCTACATTGAAATACCGACATTGAATTTCCGATATTGAATTTCTGACATTGAATTTCCGACGTTGAATTTCCGATACTGAATTTCCGACGTTGAATTTTCGACATTCAATTTCCGACATTTCAAAAGCATTGAATTTCCGACGTTGAATTTCCGACATTCAATTTCCGACATTGAATTTCCGACATTCAATTTCCGACATTCACTTTCCGACATTGAATTTCCGAGATTGAATTTCCGACATTAAATTTCCGACATTGAATTTCCGACGTTGAATTTCCGCCATTCAATTTCCTACATTGAATTTCCGACATTGAATTTCCGACGTTGAATTTTCGACATTGAATTCCCGACAATGAATTTCCTACATTGAATTTCCGACATTGAATTTCCGACAATGAATTTTCGACATTGAATTACCGACATTGAATTACCGACATTGAATTTTCGACATTGAATTACCGACATTGAATTTCCGACATTAAATTTCCGACATTGAATTTCCGACATTGAAT
Organism: Topomyia yanbarensis; assembly: GCF_030247195.1. Taxonomy (NCBI): domain Eukaryota; kingdom Metazoa; phylum Arthropoda; class Insecta; order Diptera; family Culicidae; genus Topomyia; species Topomyia yanbarensis. The sequence goes on along the minus strand of NC_080671.1, from coordinate 357,805,258 downwards.
TTCCGCCATCGAATTTCTAATATTGACTGTCCGACTTTGGAATTCCGATGTCGTATTTCCGATACGTCGGTATTCAGACGTCCATTTCCAAAGTCGTATTTCCAACATCCGACGTCAGATTTCCGACATCGAACTTTTGAAGTCAAAACACCGACATCCAATTTTTGACATCAAAATTCCGGAGTCGGCATTTTGACATCGAATTTCCAATGTCGAGATTCCGACGTTAAATTTCTGGCGTCGAGATTCGGAAATGAACGTCTGAGGTCGAATTTCCGATGTGAGATTTCCGACACCGAATATCCGACATAAAATTTCTCCTGTCGGATTTTCAACATCGAATTTCCCACTCAGTATCTCTAATGCCGGATTTTAAACATCAAATTTTCGGATATCCGACGTCATAGTTTCGGCATCCAATTCCCGACGTCAGGATTTCGTCAGGATCACTTTATTTTTCAAATTTTGTTAAAATTGTCTCATTGTTTCAATACATTACTGTTATAATTTTGAGATGTTTTTCGCAATGTTGTTTTAAAACAGTGTTATGCATTTAAGGGTTAACTATATTTTACACCATACGTGTTGTGTTTAATAATCACAATAAGTATAGAAATGTATTATTTAGGTATAATATAACTGGTAACAGTGTAACTAGTGCCTGACGGAATCAAATTTTATGGTAAGACCCAGAGTCTGTGCACTTTAAGAGTCAAATACAGAAGAATGCTCTACACTGCATAACAAGACTAGTGATGGAGTAAATTTTCAATTGAACCTTAGTTACATTGTAAGCCCTTACTCTTTGGATAATTACGATGTCAATACAAAACTTTGTACTAAATTTTCAGTACATATCGAAAGTTGACCATAGTGCATCCCAAAGCAGTATTTAGGAATACAAAACTGATGGCACCCAAATAGTTTGGTTTTTTTGAACATTGAGCTGTTCGCGCACAATTCGAGATGAGCGTTGCGCTCACGAAAAAAAACGATGACACACACAAGGAAACTTTGTTAGTATTTCGTTTCGTATCTTTCTTCTACACCTCACATTCCCCCCATTTTTATTTGTCGTACAAAAGGATGGTCTTCCATCTGCACCCAAAAGTTAATAAAAGACCTTGTTTCACAAAGTGCTTATTTGACATGAGCCGCGAAAGGGGAATGTTCGTGTGTGTACGCAGCAGAAGTGAATCGCCGGCAAGGTTCGAATCGTTTCAGAGGATTCTTGTTCCGTATCAAAAAAAATAGTTATCAGCAAACCGTTCTTATTAGGACGAATACATAATGGGAAAAGAATACAAATGGAAAATTACTTTTATTAATTTGTATTAAGTTTGCGCTTGTTAATTCTGCACCGTTACCAGTGAATCATAATATAAACAAATATTGACACATGATGCAAAAATCCCATTTATTAGGTTGTCTTAAATTTGTGGTTGTTAATAATCAAGCCTGTATCTTTACCAGTGAACAATAACATTAAAAGTACAACGTAATTCGTGTGTGCCCTGAAAAATGCTTCCCTAGTCATGTCGCATTTTCAATGTCGGTGGTCCTGTCTTGTACACAACCCTCTAATATTTTTACAACAAAAATAGGTTTCGTCCGACCTAACCATCTTCAAACAGTGTAGTTTGATTTTCAATCTAGCAATTCCATTTGGAAGATCGACGATTGGTTAGAGCTGTTTTTTAAACAAAATTTTTCAGTAATCTTCACGAAAGAAAAGAACAATCCTTGGAGCGAATGTCATGATAACATTTATCGCTCTTTGAAGCTTTTTTTATTATTGCATATATTCGAAGATTTAGGAATAAAACATTTGTTTCTAAATGTATTTTCCATAAAAATGTTAAAATTCATTTTCTCGAGTATCTCGCCATCTACATAAGCTGTAAAGTATAAATGTCTTCAGTACATGTGTTAAAAATATCAAACAAACAAGTTTACCGAAAAAAGTTTTTTGATAGAACACCTCTGTCAAAAGATAGAACTGATCTAGATCCGAACCAAAGATCAAAACCAAAGCTGTCAAATAATGATCATTTCCATCCAAGATACTTTGCTAAAGACACTAATCCTCCAGGATATACACCCAGGGCGCTAGAGGTTTTTAGCGTCGAAAGTAGCATTCTACCCCACTGTACCACGTCTGATTTGATAATCTAACATGGTCAAGGCTTCTGTCTGTCACGTTACAAGTTTACGCATATTTCATATTTTCGCAAATTATTATGATAAGTCTGAAA
>NC_080671.1:357099798-357107298 GCF_030247195.1 Topomyia yanbarensis | reverse complement strand
ACACACATACATACACACATACACACACACATACAGACTTTTTCCGATCTCGACGAACTGAGTCGAATGGGATATGACACTCGGCCCTCCGGGCCGGGATTAGGTTGACGTTTTTCAGAGTGATTGCATAACCTTTCTATATGAGAAAGGCAAAAATGTGCAAAATCCAAAAAAGTGAATCTTAGTCAATTTTTTTTCGTGTTTGCATCAAATCTCGACGTTTTATGCACCTTGAATACATTTAGCATCAAAAATAAAAATTCTATTTTTAATTTTTCCTATAGTTTTTATGAGAAATTTCTGTGTGGCCGCACTCTGAAACCCGTAATTCCGGAACCAGAATTCCGATCGGTCCAAAATTCAATAGCAGCCGATGGGAAGGTTGCACCTTTCATTTGAGACTAAGTTTGGGCAAATCGGTCCAGCCATCTCTGAGAAAAATGAGTGACATTATTTGACACATACGCACATACATACACACACACACATACACACACATACACACACACATACATACACACATACACACACACATACAGACTTTTTCCGATCTCGACGAACTGAGTCGAATGGGATATGACACTCGGCCCGCCGGGCCGGGATTAGGTTGACGTTTTTCAGAGTGATTGCATAACCTTTCTATATGAGAAAGGCAAAAATGTGCAAAATCCAAAAAAGTGAATCTTAGTCAAATTTTTTTCATGTTTGCATCAAATCTCGACGTTTTATGCACCTTGAATACATTTAGCATCAAAAATAAAAATTCTATTTTTAATTTTTCCTATAGTTTTTATGAGAAATTTCTGTGTGGCCGCACTCTGAAACCCGTAATTCCGGAACCAGAATTCCGATCGGTCCAAAATTCAATAGCAGCCGATGGGAAGGTTGCACCTTTCATTTGAGACTAAGTTTGGGCAAATCGGTCCAGCCATCTCTGAGAAAAATGAGTGACATTATTTGACACATACGCACATACATACACACACACACATACACACACACATACACACACATACATACACACATACAGACTTTTTCCGATCTCGACGAACTGAGTCGAATGGGATATGACACTCGGCCCTCCGGGCCGGGATTAGGTTGACGTTTTTCAGAGTGATTGCATAACCTTTCTATATGAGAAAGGCAAAAATGTGCAAAATCCAAAAAAGTGAATCTTAGTCAAATTTTTTTCGTGTTTGCATCAAATCTCGACGTTTTATGCACCTTGAATACATTTAGCATCAAAAATAAAAATTCTATTTTTAATTTTTCCTATAGTTTTTATGAGAAATTTCTGTGTGGCCGCACTCTGAAACCCGTAATTCCGGAACCAGAATTCCGATCGGTCCAAAATTCAATAGCAGCCGATGGGAAGGTTGCACCTTTCATTTGAGACTAAGTTTGGGCAAATCGGTCCAGCCATCTCTGAGAAAAATGAGTGACATTATTTGACACCTTCGCACATACATACACACACACATACACACACACATACACACACATACATACACACATACACACACATACAGACTTTTTCCGATCTCGACGAACTGAGTCGAATGGGATATGACACTCGGCCCTCCGGGCCGGGATTAGGTTGACGTTTTTCAGAGTGATTGCATAACCTTTCTATATGAGAAAGGCAAAAATGTGCAAAATCCAAAAAAGTGAATCTTAGTCAATTTTTTTCGTGTTTGCATCAAATCTCGACGTTTTATGCACCTTGAATACATTTAGCATCAAAAATAAAAATTCTATTTTTATTTTTTCCTATAGTTTTTATGAGAAATTTCTGTGTGGCCGCACTCTGAAACCCGTAATTCCGGAACCAGAATTCCGATCGGTCCAAAATTCAATAGCAGCCGATGGGAAGGTTGCACCTTTCATTTGAGACTAAGCTTGGGCAAATCGGTCCAGCCATCTCTGAGAAAAATGAGTGACATTATTTGACACATACGCACATACATACACACACACATACACACACACATACACACACATACATACACACATACACACACACATACAGACTTTTTCCGATCTCGACGAACTGAGTCGAATGGGATATGACACTCGGCCCTCCGGGCCGGGATTAGGTTGACGTTTTTCAGAGTGATTGCATAACCTTTCTATATGAGAAAGGCAAAAATGTGCAAAATCCAAAAAAGTGAATCTTAGTCAATTTTTTTTCGTGTTTGCATCAAATCTCGACGTTTTATGCACCTTGAATACATTTAGCATCAAAAATAAAAATTCTATTTTTAATTTTTCCTATAGTTTTTATGAGAAATTTCTGTGTGGCCGCACTCTGAAACCCGTAATTCCGGAACCAGAATTCCGATCGGTCCAAAATTCAATAGCAGCCGATGGGAAGGTTGCACCTTTCATTTGAGACTAAGTTTGGGCAAATCGGTCCAGCCATCTCTGAGAAAAATGAGTGACATTATTTGACACATACGCACATACATACACACACACACATACACACACATACACACACACATACATACACACATACACACACACATACAGACTTTTTCCGATCTCGACGAACTGAGTCGAATGGGATATGACACTCGGCCCGCCGGGCCGGGATTAGGTTGACGTTTTTCAGAGTGATTGCATAACCTTTCTATATGAGAAAGGCAAAAATGTGCAAAATCCAAAAAAGTGAATCTTAGTCAAATTTTTTTCATGTTTGCATCAAATCTCGACGTTTTATGCACCTTGAATACATTTAGCATCAAAAATAAAAATTCTATTTTTAATTTTTCCTATAGTTTTTATGAGAAATTTCTGTGTGGCCGCACTCTGAAACCCGTAATTCCGGAACCAGAATTCCGATCGGTCCAAAATTCAATAGCAGCCGATGGGAAGGTTGCACCTTTCATTTGAGACTAAGTTTGGGCAAATCGGTCCAGCCATCTCTGAGAAAAATGAGTGACATTATTTGACACATACGCACATACATACACACACACACATACACACACACATACACACACATACATACACACATACAGACTTTTTCCGATCTCGACGAACTGAGTCGAATGGGATATGACACTCGGCCCTCCGGGCCGGGATTAGGTTGACGTTTTTCAGAGTGATTGCATAACCTTTCTATATGAGAAAGGCAAAAATGTGCAAAATCCAAAAAAGTTAATCTTAGTCAAATTTTTTTCGTGTTTGCATCAAATCTCGACGTTTTATGCACCTTGAATACATTTAGCATCAAAAATAAAAATTCTATTTTTAATTTTTCCTATAGTTTTTATGAGAAATTTCTGTGTGGCCGCACTCTGAAACCCGTAATTCCGGAACCAGAATTCCGATCGGTCCAAAATTCAATAGCAGCCGATGGGAAGGTTGCACCTTTCATTTGAGACTAAGTTTGGGCAAATCGGTCCAGCCATCTCTGAGAAAAATGAGTGACATTATTTGACACATACGCACATACATACACACACACACATACACACACATACACACACATACATACACACATACACACACACATACAGACTTTTTCCGATCTCGACGAACTGAGTCGAATGGGATATGACACTCGGCCCGCCGGGCCGGGATTAGGTTGACGTTTTTCAGAGTGATTGCATAACCTTTCTATATGAGAAAGGCAAAAATGTGCAAAATCCAAAAAAGTTAATCTTAGTCAAATTTTTTTCATGTTTGCATCAAATCTCGACGTTTTATGCACCTTGAATACATTTAGCATCAAAAATAAAAATTCTATTTTTAATTTTTCCTATAGTTTTTATGAGAAATTTCTGTGTGGCCGCACTCTGAAACCCGTAATTCCGGAACCAGAATTCCGATCGGTCCAAAATTCAATAGCAGCCGATGGGAAGGTTGCACCATTCATTTGAGACTAAGTTTGGGCAAATCGGTCCAGCCATCTCTGAGAAAAATGAGTGACATTATTTGACACATACGCACATACATACACACACACATACACACACATACACACACATACACACACACATACATACACACATACACACACACATACAGACTTTTTCCGATCTCGACGAACTGAGTCGAATGGGATATGACACTCGGCCCGCCGGGCCGGGATTAGGTTGACGTTTTTCAGAGTGATTGCATAACCTTTCTATATGAGAAAGGCAAAAATGTGCAAAATCCAAAAAAGTGAATCTTAGTCAAATTTTTTTCATGTTTGCATCAAATCTCGACGTTTTATGCACCTTGAATACATTTAGCATCAAAAATAAAAATTCTATTTTTAATTTTTCCTATAGTTTTTATGAGAATATTCTGTGTGGCCGCACTCTGAAACCCGTAATTCCGGAACCAGAATTCCGATCGGTCCAAAATTCAATAGCAGCCGATGGGAAGGTTGCACCTTTCATTTGAGACTAAGTTTGGGCAAATCGGTCCAGCCATCTCTGAGAAAAATGAGTGACATTTGACACATACGCACATACATACACACACACACATACACACACACATACACACACATACATACACACATACAGACTTTTTCCGATCTCGACGAACTGAGTCGAATGGGATATGACACTCGGCCCTCCGGGCCGGGATTAGGTTGACGTTTTTCAGAGTGATTGCATAACCTTTCTATATGAGAAAGGCAAAAATGTGCAAAATCCAAAAAAGTGAATCTTAGTCAAATTTTTTTCGTGTTTGCATCAAATCTCGACGTTTTATGCACCTTGAATACATTTAGCATCAAAAATAAAAATTCTATTTTTAATTTTTCCTATAGTTTTTATGAGAAATTTCTGTGTGGCCGCACTCTGAAACCCGTAATTCCGGAACCAGAATTCCGATCGATCCAAAATTCAATAGCAGCCGATGGGAAGGTTGCACCTTTCATTTGAGACTAAGTTTGGGCAAATCGGTCCAGCCATCTCTGAGAAAAATGAGTGACATTATTTGACACATACGCACATACATACACACACACACATACACACACATACATACACACATACACACACATACAGACTTTTTCCGATCTCGACGAACTGAGTCGAATGGGATATGACACTCGGCCCTCCGGGCCGGGATTAGGTTGACGTTTTTCAGAGTGATTGCATAACCTTTCTATATGAGAAAGGCAAAAATGTGCAAAATCCAAAAAAGTGAATCTTAGTCAATTTTTTTTCGTGTTTGCATCAAATCTCGACGTTTTATGCACCTTGAATACATTTAGCATCAAAAATAAAAATTCTATTTTTAATTTTTCCTATAGTTTTTATGAGAAATTTCTGTGTGGCCGCACTCTGAAACCCGTAATTCCGGAACCAGAATTCCGATCGGTCCAAAATTCAATAGCAGCCGATGGGAAGGTTGCACCTTTCATTTGAGACTAAGTTTGGGCAAATCGGTCCAGCCATCTCTGAGAAAAATGAGTGACATTATTTGACACATACGCACATACATACACACACACACATACACACACATACACACACACATACATACACACATACACACACACATACAGACTTTTTCCGATCTCGACGAACTGAGTCGAATGGGATATGACACTCGGCCCTCCGGGCCGGGATTAGGTTGACGTTTTTCAGAGTGATTGCATAACCTTTCTATATGAGAAAGGCAAAAATGTGCAAAATCCAAAAAAGTGAATCTTAGTCAAATTTTTTTCGTGTTTGCATCAAATCTCGACGTTTTATGCACCTTGAATACATTTAGCATCAAAAATAAAAATTCTATTTTTAATTTTTCCTATAGTTTTTATGAGAAATTTCTGTGTGGCCGCACTCTGAAACCCGTAATTCCGGAACCAGAATTCCGATCGATCCAAAATTCAATAGCAGCCGATGGGAAGGTTGCACCTTTCATTTGAGACTAAGTTTGGGCAAATCGGTCCAGCCATCTCTGAGAAAAATGAGTGACATTATTTGACACATACGCACATACATACACACACACATACACACACATACACACACATACATACACACATACACACACACATACAGACTTTTTCCGATCTCGACGAACTGAGTCGAATGGGATATGACACTCGGCCCTCCGGGCCGGGATTAGGTTGACGTTTTTCAGAGTGATTGCATAACCTTTCTATATGAGAAAGGCAAAAATGTGCAAAATCCAAAAAAGTGAATCTTAGTCAATTTTTTTTCGTGTTTGCATCAAATCTCGACGTTTTATGCACCTTGAATACATTTAGCATCAAAAATAAAAATTCTATTTTTATTTTTTCCTATAGTTTTTATGAGAAATTTCTGTGTGGCCGCACTCTGAAACCCGTAATTCCGGAACCAGAATTCCGATCGGTCCAAAATTCAATAGCAGCCGATGGGAAGGTTGCACCTTTCATTTGAGACTAAGCTTGGGCAAATCGGTCCAGCCATCTCTGAGAAAAATGAGTGACATTATTTGACACATACGCACATACATACACACACACATGCACACACACATACACACACATACATACACACATACACACACACATACAGACTTTTTCCGATCTCGACGAACTGAGTCGAATGGGATATGACACTCGGCCCTCCGGGCCGGGATTAGGTTGACGTTTTTCAGAGTGATTGCATAACCTTTCTATATGAGAAAGGCAAAAATGTGCAAAATCCAAAAAAGTGAATCTTAGTCAATTTTTTTTCGTGTTTGCATCAAATCTCGACGTTTTATGCACCTTGAATACATTTAGCATCAAAAATAAAAATTCTATTTTTAATTTTTCCTATAGTTTTTATGAGAAATTTCTGTGTGGCCGCACTCTGAAACCCGTAATTCCGGAACCAGAATTCCGATCGGTCCAAAATTCAATAGCAGCCGATGGGAAGGTTGCACCTTTCATTTGAGACTAAGTTTGGGCAAATCGGTCCAGCCATCTCTGAGAAAAATGAGTGACATTATTTGACACATACGCACATACATACACACACACATACACACACATACACACACACATACATACACACATACACACACACATACAGACTTTTTCCGATCTCGACGAACTGAGTCGAATGGGATATGACACTCGGCCCGCCGGGCCGGGATTAGGTTGACGTTTTTCAGAGTGATTGCATAACCTTTCTATATGAGAAAGGCAAAAATGTGCAAAATCCAAAAAAGTGAATCTTAGTCAAATTTTTTTCATGTTTGCATCAAATCTCGACGTTTTATGCACCTTGAATACATTTAGCATCAAAAATAAAAATTCTATTTTTAATTTTTCCTATAGTTTTTATGAGAAATTTCTGTGTGGCCGCACTCTGAAACCCGTAATTCCGGAACCAGAATTCCGATCGGTCCAAAATTCAATAGCAGCCGATGGGAAGGTTGCACCTTTCATTTGAGACTAAGTTTGGGCAAATCGGTCCAGCCATCTCTGAGAAAAATGAGTGACATTATTTGACACATACGCACATACATACACACACACACATACACACACACATACACACACATACATACACA
>NC_080671.1:357082298-357089798 GCF_030247195.1 Topomyia yanbarensis | reverse complement strand
CGAATGGGATATGACACTCGGCCCTCCGGGCCGGGATTAGGTTGACGTTTTTCAGAGTGATTGCATAACCTTTCTATATGAGAAAGGCAAAAATGTGCAAAATCCAAAAAAGTGAATCTTAGTCAATTTTTTTTCGTGTTTGCATCAAATCTCGACGTTTTATGCACCTTGAATACATTTAGCATCAAAAATAAAAATTCTATTTTTAATTTTTCCTATAGTTTTTATGAGAAATTTCTGTGTGGCCGCACTCTGAAACCCGTAATTCCGGAACCAGAATTCCGATCGGTCCAAAATTCAATAGCAGCCGATGGGAAGGTTGCACCTTTCACATCTCGACGTTTTATGCACCTTGAATACATTTAGCATCAAAAATAAAAATTCTATTTTTAATTTTTCCTATAGTTTTTATGAGAAATTTCTGTGTGGCCGCACTCTGAAACCCGTAATTCCGGAACCAGAATTCCGATCGGTCCAAAATTCAATAGCAGCCGATGGGAAGGTTGCACCTTTCATTTGAGACTAAGTTTGGGCAAATCGGTCCAGCCATCTCTGAGAAAAATGAGTGACATTATTTGACACATACGCACATACATACACACATACATACACACACATACATACACACATACACACACATACAGACTTTTTCCGATCTCGACGAACTGAGTCGAATGGGATATGACACTCGGCCCTCCGGGCCGGGATTAGGTTGACGTTTTTCAGAGTGATTGCATAACCTTTCTATATGAGAAAGGCAAAAATGTGCAAAATCCAAAAAAGTTAATCTTAGTCAAATTTTTTTCGTGTTTGCATCAAATCTCGACGTTTTATGCACCTTGAATACATTTAGCATCAAAAATAAAAATTCTATTTTTAATTTTTCCTATAGTTTTTATGAGAAATTTCTGTGTGGCCGCACTCTGAAACCCGTAATTCCGGAACCAGAATTCCGATCGATCCAAAATTCAATAGCAGCCGATGGGAAGGTTGCACCTTTCATTTGAGACTAAGTTTGGGCAAATCGGTCCAGCCATCTCTGAGAAAAATGAGTGACATTATTTGACACATACGCACATACATACACACACACATACACACACACACATACACACATACATACACACATACACACACACATACAGACTTTTTCCGATCTCGACGAACTGAGTCGAATGGGATATGACACTCGGCCCTCCGGGCCGGGATTAGGTTGACGTTTTTCAGAGTGATTGCATAACCTTTCTATATGAGAAAGGCAAAAATGTGCAAAATCCAAAAAAGTGAATCTTAGTCAAATTTTTTTCGTGTTTGCATCAAATCTCGACGTTTTATGCACCTTGAATACATTTAGCATCAAAAATAAAAATTCTATTTTTAATTTTTCCTATAGTTTTTATGAGAAATTTCTGTGTGGCCGCACTCTGAAACCCGTAATTCCGGAACCAGAATTCCGATCGGTCCAAAATTCAATAGCAGCCGATGGGAAGGTTGCACCTTTCATTTGAGACTAAGTTTGGGCAAATCGGTCCAGCCATCTCTGAGAAAAATGAGTGACATTATTTGACACATACGCACATACATACACACACACATACACACACACATACACACACATACATACACACATACACACACACATACAGACTTTTTCCGATCTCGACGAACTGAGTCGAATGGGATATGACACTCGGCCCGCCGGGCCGGGATTAGGTTGACGTTTTTCAGAGTGATTGCATAACCTTTCTATATGAGAAAGGCAAAAATGTGCAAAATCCAAAAAAGTGAATCTTAGTCAAATTTTTTTCGTGTTTGCATCAAATCTCGACGTTTTATGCACCTTGAATACATTTAGCATCAAAAATAAAAATTCTATTTTTAATTTTTCCTATAGTTTTTATGAGAAATTTCTGTGTGGCCGCACTCTGAAACCCGTAATTCCGGAACCAGAATTCCGATCGATCCAAAATTCAATAGCAGCCGATGGGAAGGTTGCACCTTTCATTTGAGACTAAGTTTGGGCAAATCGGTCCAGCCATCTCTGAGAAAAATGAGTGACATTATTTGACACATACGCACATACATACACACACACATACACACACACATACACACATACATACACACATACACACACACATACAGACTTTTTCCGATCTCGACGAACTGAGTCGAATGGGATATGACACTCGGCCCTCCGGGCCGGGATTAGGTTGACGTTTTTCAGAGTGATTGCATAACCTTTCTATATGAGAAAGGCAAAAATGTGCAAAATCCAAAAAAGTGAATCTTAGTCAAATTTTTTTCATGTTTGCATCAAATCTCGACGTTTTATGCACCTTGAATACATTTAGCATCAAAAATAAAAATTCTATTTTTAATTTTTCCTATAGTTTTTATGAGAAATTTCTGTGTGGCCGCACTCTGAAACCCGTAATTCCGGAACCAGAATTCCAATCGATCCAAAATTCAATAGCAGCCGATGGGAAGGTTGCACCTTTCATTTGAGACTAAGTTTGGGCAAATCGGTCCAGCCATCTCTGAGAAAAATGAGTGACATTATTTGACACATACGCACATACATACACACACACACATACACATACACACACATACACACACACATACACACACATACACACACACATACAGACTTTTTCCGATCTCGACGAACTGAGTCGAATGGGATATGACACTCGGCCCTCCGGGCCGGGATTAGGTTGACGTTTTTCAGAGTGATTGCATAACCTTTCTATATGAGAAAGGCAAAAATGTGCAAAATCCAAAAAAGTGAATCTTAGTCAAATTTTTTTCGTGTTTGCATCAAATCGCGACGTTTTATGCACCTTGAATACATTTAGCATCAAAAATAAAAATTCTATTTTTAATTTTTCCTATAGTTTTTATGAGAAATTTCTGTGTGGCCGCACTCTGAAACCCGTAATTCCGGAACCAGAATTCCAATCGATCCAAAATTCAATAGCAGCCGATGGGAAGGTTGCACCTTTCATTTGAGACTAAGTTTGGGCAAATCGGTCCAGCCATCTCTGAGAAAAATGAGTGACATTATTTGACACATACGCACATACATACACACACACATACACACACACATACACACATACATACACACATACACACACACATACAGACTTTTTCCGATCTCGACGAACTGAGTCGAATGGGATATGACACTCGGCCCTCCGGGCCGGGATTAGGTTGACGTTTTTCAGAGTGATTGCATAACCTTTCTATATGAGAAAGGCAAAAATGTGCAAAATCCAAAAAAGTGAATCTTAGTCAAATTTTTTTCGTGTTTGCATCAAATCTCGACGTTTTATGCACCTTGAATACATTTAGCATCAAAAATAAAAATTCTATTTTTAATTTTTCCTATAGTTTTTATGAGAAATTTCTGTGTGGCCGCACTCTGAAACCCGTAATTCCGGAACCAGAATTCCGATCGGTCCAAAATTCAATAGCAGCCGATGGGAAGGTTGCACCTTTCATTTGAGACTAAGTTTGGGCAAATCGGTCCAGCCATCTCTGAGAAAAATGAGTGACATTATTTGACACATACGCACATACATACACACACACATACACACACACATACACACACATACATACACACATACACACACACATACAGACTTTTTCCGATCTCGACGAACTGAGTCGAATGGGATATGACACTCGGCCCGCCGGGCCGGGATTAGGTTGACGTTTTTCAGAGTGATTGCATAACCTTTCTATATGAGAAAGGCAAAAATGTGCAAAATCCAAAAAAGTGAATCTTAGTCAAATTTTTTTCGTGTTTGCATCAAATCTCGACGTTTTATGCACCTTGAATACATTTAGCATCAAAAATAAAAATTCTATTTTTAATTTTTCCTATAGTTTTTATGAGAAATTTCTGTGTGGCCGCACTCTGAAACCCGTAATTCCGGAACCAGAATTCCGATCGATCCAAAATTCAATAGCAGCCGATGGGAAGGTTGCACCTTTCATTTGAGACTAAGTTTGGGCAAATCGGTCCAGCCATCTCTGAGAAAAATGAGTGACATTATTTGACACATACGCACATACATACACACACACATACACACACACATACACACATACATACACACATACACACACACATACAGACTTTTTCCGATCTCGACGAACTGAGTCGAATGGGATATGACACTCGGCCCTCCGGGCCGGGATTAGGTTGACGTTTTTCAGAGTGATTGCATAACCTTTCTATATGAGAAAGGCAAAAATGTGCAAAATCCAAAAAAGTGAATCTTAGTCAAATTTTTTTCATGTTTGCATCAAATCTCGACGTTTTATGCACCTTGAATACATTTAGCATCAAAAATAAAAATTCTATTTTTAATTTTTCCTATAGTTTTTATGAGAAATTTCTGTGTGGCCGCACTCTGAAACCCGTAATTCCGGAACCAGAATTCCAATCGATCCAAAATTCAATAGCAGCCGATGGGAAGGTTGCACCTTTCATTTGAGACTAAGTTTGGGCAAATCGGTCCAGCCATCTCTGAGAAAAATGAGTGACATTATTTGACACATACGCACATACATACACACACACACATACACATACACACACATACACACACACATACACACACATACACACACACATACAGACTTTTTCCGATCTCGACGAACTGAGTCGAATGGGATATGACACTCGGCCCTCCGGGCCGGGATTAGGTTGACGTTTTTCAGAGTGATTGCATAACCTTTCTATATGAGAAAGGCAAAAATGTGCAAAATCCAAAAAAGTGAATCTTAGTCAAATTTTTTTCGTGTTTGCATCAAATCGCGACGTTTTATGCACCTTGAATACATTTAGCATCAAAAATAAAAATTCTATTTTTAATTTTTCCTATAGTTTTTATGAGAAATTTCTGTGTGGCCGCACTCTGAAACCCGTAATTCCGGAACCAGAATTCCAATCGATCCAAAATTCAATAGCAGCCGATGGGAAGGTTGCACCTTTCATTTGAGACTAAGTTTGGGCAAATCGGTCCAGCCATCTCTGAGAAAAATGAGTGACATTATTTGACACATACGCACATACATACACACACACACATACACACACATACATACACACATACACACACACATACAGACTTTTTCCGATCTCGACGAACTGAGTCGAATGGGATATGACACTCGGCCCTCCGGGCCGGGATTAGGTTAACGTTTTTCAGAGTGATTGCATAACCTTTCTATATGAGAAAGGCAAAAATGTGCAAAATCCAAAAAAGTTAATCTTAGTCAAATTTTTTTCGTGTTTGCATCAAATCTCGACGTTTTATGCACCTTGAATACATTTAGCATCAAAAATAAAAATTCTATTTTTAATTTTTCCTATAGTTTTTATGAGAAATTTCTGTGTGGCCGCACTCTGAAACCCGTAATTCCGGAACCAGAATTCCGATCGATCCAAAATTCAATAGCAGCCGATGGGAAGGTTGCACCTTTCATTTGAGACTAAGTTTGGGCAAATCGGTCCAGCCATCTCTGAGAAAAATGAGTGACATTATTTGACACATACGCACATACATACACACACACACATACACACACACATACACACATACATACACACATACACACACATACAGACTTTTTCCGATCTCGACGAACTGAGTCGAATGGGATATGACACTCGGCCCTCCGGGCCGGGATTAGGTTGCCGTTTTTCAGAGTGATTGCATAACCTTTCTATATGAGAAAGGCAAAAATGTGCAAAATCCAAAAAAGTGAATCTTAGTCAAATTTTTTTCGTGTTTGCATCAAATCTCGACGTTTTATGCACCTTGAATACATTTAGCATCAAAAATAAAAATTCTATTTTTAATTTTTCCTATAGTTTTTATGAGAAATTTCTGTGTGGCCGCACTCTGAAACCCGTAATTCCGGAACCAGAATTCCGATCGATCCAAAATTCAATAGCAGCCGATGGGAAGGTTGCACCTTTCATTTGAGACTAAGTTTGGGCAAATCGGTCCAGCCATCTCTGAGAAAAATGAGTGACATTATTTGACACATACGCACATACATACACACACACACATACACATACACACATACACACACATACACACACATACACACACACATACAGACTTTTTCCGATCTCGACGAACTGAGTCGAATGGGATATGACACTCGGCCCTCCGGGCCGGGATTAGGTTGACGTTTTTCAGAGTGATTGCATAACCTTTCTATATGAGAAAGGCAAAAATGTGCAAAATCCAAAAAAGTGAATCTTAGTCAAATTTTTTTCGTGTTTGCATCAAATCTCGACGTTTTATGCACCTTGAATACATTTAGCATCAAAAATAAAAATTCTATTTTTAATTTTTCCTATAGTTTTTATGAGAAATTTCTGTGTGGCCGCACTCTGAAACCCGTAATTCCGGAACCAGAATTCCGATCGGTCCAAAATTCAATAGCAGCCGATGGGAAGGTTGCACCTTTCATTTGAGACTAAGTTTGGGCAAATCGGTCTAGCCATCTCTGAGAAAAATGAGTGACATTATTTGACACATACGCACATACATACACACACACACATACACACACATACACACACATACATACACACATACACACACACATACAGACTTTTTCCGATCTCGACGAACTGAGTCGAATGGGATATGACACTCGGCCCGCCGGGCCGGGATTAGGTTGACGTTTTTCAGAGTGATTGCATAACCTTTCTATATGAGAAAGGCAAAAATGTGCAAAATCCAAAAAAGTGAATCTTAGTCAAATTTTTTTCATGTTTGCATCAAATCTCGACGTTTTATGCACCTTGAATACATTTAGCATCAAAAATAAAAATTCTATTTTTAATTTTTCCTATAGTTTTTATGAGAAATTTCTGTGTGGCCGCACTCTGAAACCCGTAATTCCGGAACCAGAATTCCAATCGATCCAAAATTCAATAGCAGCCGATGGGAAGGTTGCACCTTTCATTTGAGACTAAGTTTGGGCAAATCGGTCCAGCCATCTCTGAGAAAAATGAGTGACATTATTTGACACATACGCACATACATACACACACACACATACACATACACACATACACACACATACACACACATACACACACACATACAGACTTTTTCCGATCTCGACGAACTGAGTCGAATGGGATATGACACTCGGCCCTCCGGGCCGGGATTAGGTTGACGTTTTTCAGAGTGATTGCATAACCTTTCTATATGAGAAAGGCAAAAATGTGCAAAATCCAAAAAAGTGAATCTTAGTCAAATTTTTTTCGTGTTTGCATCAAATCTCGACGTTTTATGCACCTTGAATACATTTAGCATCAAAAATAAAAATTCTATTTTTAATTTTTCCTATAGTTTTTATGAGAAATTTCTGTGTGGCCGCACTCTGAAACCCGTAATTCCGGAACCAGAATTCCGATCGGTCCAAAATTCAATAGCAGCCGATGGGAAG
>NC_080671.1:350262298-350357298 GCF_030247195.1 Topomyia yanbarensis | reverse complement strand
ATGTGTGTGTGTGTATGTATGTGCGTATGTGTCAAATAATGTCACTCATTTTTCTCAGAGATGGCTGGACCGATTTGCCCAAACTTAGTCTCAAATGAAAGGTGTAACCTTCCCATCGGCTGCTATTGAATTTTGGATCGATCGGAATTCTGGTTCCGGAATTACGGGTTTCAGAGTGCGGCCACACAGAAATTTCTCATAAAAACTATAGGAAAAATTAAAAATAGAATTTTTATTTTTGATGCTAAATGTATTCAAGGTGCATAAAACGTCGAGATTTGATGCAAACACGAAAAAAATTTCACGAAGATTCACTTTTTTGGATTTTGCACATTTTTGCCTTTCTCATATAGAAAGGTTATGCAATCACTCTGAAAAACGTCAACCTAATCCCGGCCAAATTTTTTTTACGTTGAGCTTCATGTTCACCTTCAACAATTGCTCCACTTCACGAATCGATGGTCTTACCGGACATTTCGAGAACTCAACATTGTTTGTTCACGCTTCACACACTAGGTAGAAGGAATCAGTTTTTGCCTTTGCAAATAGAACAAACGGCGCGCGGGTAAATTTGATTACTTGCCCGCTACAGCAGCGGAGCAATTGCTAGCGGTTGAACTGAGCGAGATGAGAAACCGAACTGATATATTAGTCATATGGCTTGGGGAGCCAGCTGCCATTTGAGTTTGCAGTGTTCGGAATAGTTTCTATATTTGTGCCGATCTAATGTACACGTGCTGTACATGTACTAATTCGAGAAGTGCAAGTGGTGATACCTTCGAACTCCATTAGTTTGTTCCTTTGTAGTTTCGCTTGTTGGGGTCAACGGGGTGGTTGCATCTTTTGGGGGATGATTTCAATAATGATGACAAGCGGCTCGCGCGCGGTAATCGGTTACCAAAAGCCAATTTTGTTTATTCTTCAATGACAAAATAGGGAATTCGTTCGCGACTTCAAGTCGACCCTTTTCTTCAATATACATAGTGTACGATAAGTATATATAGACTGTAAAAGAATGTTCGCGTCGCGTCAACATTAAAGATTTATCCGAGATAGCCGGAGTTAACGTCGATTGAAATTTTGCAATAACACATGCATTATCCATAATAAATATTACTTATATTACATATCTTGAATTGGGTATTAATAACATATAGTAGCAGCAATGTCTCGAGGGAAGTTAATCGATTCAATTAAACATAACTATCATGCTCGACAGTCGATTGTCCGGAGTTCAAGCAGCATTTTTCACAAATTGAGAATTTACGAAATAATTCAACAAACGATAAATCTCATCAATTCTCGGCAGCCGGCTGCCCAGAGCAATTAACACATGATAACAGTTCTAAAAGTTTCATAGATCGTATCACTTATCAAGGTGAATCCAGATTTGTGTAACGTTTCGCCCCTTGCCAATAACAAAAATTCCATCCCGTGGCAAACGAGGAGATGCAGAGGTATACACGGTCTCCATAACAACGTTTCTTACACTAACATTCCTTCCCTTCCCCGATGGCTGTAAGGACGTGGCCGGCGCCGTTATTGACATTACAAATTATGGAACTCTCGAAACGTGCACATTGAGGATGGATAGTTACTCCCAGGGTCCATTCGTTGATTCTCTGTGCAATTTCGCTTGTTCTAGTCAATCACGGAGTAGCAACTACGAATTGCCATCATGCTCATTTAATTTCAAGCTCCGTTATTGCGAACCAGCCTGTGTATCAGGTTAATAATCCTTTGTATTTCTCTTCAATGGTCGTTATTATCGCTCGTATACGTATCGTTACAAATGATCCAATACGTAAAATTGGAAATACTTCTTGATTTGTAACATCTCGCGCTATCATAATTCTTTGTCTCTATAACGTGTTATCACTCGGTTGTTTTCAACCTATTAAATATATCGTGGAGAAGAGATAGTTATCCCATTACGCAGATAAGACTACATTTTCTAGGCAATACTCCCACGGTCGGTCGTGTCGAGTTCAAATTGCTTTTGATTTGAAAACATAGGATACTCTCGGTAACCAGCTACCCAAAGTTAAAAAAGAACCAAAAACTAGATACGATCTTTTCTTTTTCGAGTGATCATGTACTCGAAGACTAACTAAACAACTACATAATAAACTATGCTCTACAGGTCGCATCGTTTGCTTGGAGCGAATCCTAGACCTTAACCCTTCCAAACTACCAACTCCGCGACACCTATGGAAGAGCCTGATGAATCGTCTACCTTCCGTTAAGTAGGTAGAGCATCAACACTTCCCGTCTACCTTGTCCTTTATTCATTCCCATGAACGATGGAGATGGGGGCGGCCGGCAATCATGGCTATCATGCTGTTGAGGTTTTAATATGGGTCGGATTGGCACGAATTCCTACTTACCACTTCCTAAGCAACTCTTATTAGATAATCAGCAGTCAAACATGATGAAGTCAGTGTGCAATCCGCCAAAATCATCGTCACAATGCAACGCAACGATAGGGCAGGATTTGTTTCTGGCTGAGTGGCTACCTTGCAGTTGGTGCAATTACTGGGTTTGGTGCATGGGTATTCGTTACTGGTGTCGTGTTCTGTGCCGTAGTTAAGACATATCTCCTCATGCTTTGTTTTGCTTCCGCGTCTTCATGGGAGAAGTGTAATACTTCCTCACTCTTACTCTAACCAAGCCTAGGAAGATCGTTTCCGGCAGGTGAGAGCTGGCACGTGAGATTACTAGCAATGGTGTGTTAGTCGGCATACCGTTGGTCACCTCGGTTATTCTCCTGATCTCCAACACATTTTGCGGTTTGAGCGGGGAAAAAATTTCATCTTTTCTGTCCAGGGGTCCAGATAAATTATTCCTTGGGTTTCATTCAGGTGAGGATGGAGGATCACTTCAACCTGTTAACCGTTGGAAAACTGATGCTGAGCTATTTTTGGAGTATTCTTTTGGATGTAGTACGCAGAATGTACTGCGTCCCTCCGGCTTGGATGTACACTCAAGTTTTTTTTTACGCGATTTTTTTTGCGCGGTATTTTTTACGCGGTTTTTTTACGCGGATTTTGAAATTTACGCTGTTTTCATTTACGCGGATTTTGAAATTTACGCGGTTTTCATTTACGCGGATTTTGAAATTTACGCGGTTTTCATTTACGCGGTTTTTGAAATTTACGCGGTTTTCATTTACGCGGATTTTGGAATTTACGCGGTATCCATCAACGAGGTTCCCTTTAACGCGGATTCTTAAATTTAAGCGGTCTTCATTTACGCGGATTTTGAAATTTACGCGGTTTTCATTTACGCGGTTTTTATTTACGCGGTTTTCATTAACGCGGCCTGTATCCCCGCGTAAAAAAAACCTGAGTGTACTTATTAGGATCAAAGCCAAATGCTTCTTTCAGCAGTAGATGTAACAGCAGTGGGTTTGGTAAATTTACACTGTTACCTTCACTGTCCTTCGTCGCACGCAGCAGTAGAGTCCGCTGGTCGATCAAATCACCAGAGTTCATAAAGCTTAATAGAATATTAGGGCGGATCGCCCACTCTATTCTGGTTTGCAATGTCCGGTGAAGGGATGCAGTGCAGGTTTGCACGGAAGAATCAGGGAAGACCGGGATTGAACTGTCCGAAGACTCTACCAAACCCGTTTGAGGTTCGTCACTGCAATCCCGTATGGATCACCGGTGATCCACACTGTCGTACGATTTGGGTCTTCCTCGTTAGGGGTTCGACACTTTAAACGCATATAAGTCACTCACGGTTCGCACTTTGATGGGGGCGCAAGTTTTTTACCAAGTTTAAATTTTATTGGTGGTAGAGGCGCATTAAATCTGTTCACAGATTAAATAGTTTACACGCCACCGAAAAACTACCTAAAATTATGTACTTTTGACTCAATCTCATGGTATCGTGCAGGAAGGTACAATTAGGTAAACCATGTTGAAGGTAGTTTCCATTTAACAACGGCAAAAATCATAACTCAACCTTGAGTTTATTTTACTTAAATTTAAGTTGAATTTACCTAATTTTGAGTATATCCCAAACAACTCAAAAGTACCTTACTGCACTGAAGACCTCGATTGAGTCGAATCTGTCGTTTTGTTTTTGACAACACTAATAAGGGGCCATGCATAAATAACGTAGCATTTTGGGGGGTAGAGAGGGTATACTAAATTTGTGACGAAGTGTGACGAGGGGAAGGGTAGGGTCAAAAGTTGTGCGACGTAGCATTAAGTTTAAAACCCATTGTTTACAGACAACAATTTAATGATACTCCATTCCCAAGAGAAATAAATTTAAATTCAAACAAGTTACTTTTGATGCGGTTTTTCATGAGGTAAATTACGATTCGCGGAATTACAAATTCGCAACAATACGAAAAGATTTTGTATGCGGATTTAACTTTCTACATTAGTCTGCTAATGTTGCTAACTAGTAGAGTTAGTTTGGAAGCTGAATTAAATTTTCACTTCGGATTCAACCAAACAAAATTTAGTAATTTAGATGAACGTAAGCTTCTTAGAATCATTGGTAGCTGAAGGATTGTGAACTGAGAGAACTTCTCTTCATGCTCTCCTTGACATATAAAATTCAAAACAAAACTATCAACACTATATTTGTCATGAAATGGGCTTATTTTGCACGCAATTTGCTGTTATAATGAAAATATTGATAAAAGTCGTCAAACATTTTGAAAGGACATGTATTTAAAATAATTGAAAAACATATGTAACTTATTTTCATCCTCGGCCGCTTTGTATGGGACTAGGGGGAGGGGGTAGGTAAATACTACGTTATTTACGAGGGGGAGGTTAGATTTTGTGACCAAATGCTACGAGGGGGAGGAAGGGGCCAAAAATCTCCGAAAAAGCTACGTCATTTGTGTGCGGCCCCTAAGTGCGAAAGCGACGCACAACTCAAAAGTACCTAAATTTACGTTAAAAGAACTTATTCTGTAGGTAGTTTTACTTTTGCGTATATGTTTGGTAGAGGCGCGAGTAGTTTACCTACTTTAAAGTCCGCGCTCCTTATACTTGCCACCGTTATCACTGCACAATTTTTCCTTGATTTTTCGGGTAATCACAGAACCGCAGCGATAAGAAAAACTCAACTGATCACTCCGAGTGATTGATACGATCTGAGGTGTGATTAATTTATTTCACGTTTTTGTAATTTTCGTTTTGCAACGTGTTCTTGTTATTATCGAAACGGAAGAAGTTGCGAAACGATCTTAAAAGCCAAACTATGGAGACGGCGTATAAGCTACGAACTGGAACGATTTCCTGGAGAAACAGCCATTATTCGCATTGCGAAATTTGGGTGCATGTGGTGGGTCAGGCATGTCGTTAGATTGATAGCCGACCATCTGATAAAACTAGTTCATCTACATAACTGATTCTCAACCTGGGGTCCGCGGACCCCTAGGGGGCCGTGAAGTCGTTGCTGGGGGTCCGCGAAGAAAAATATATTTTCCATGTGCATATGGAAAATTTAAAGTCTTGTTTCCTAACAAACTGAAAATAACATATTGATAGCATACAAAATTGATGATTATCCGTGGGGGTCCGCAACAACCCAGGGTGATTTCTAAGGGGGTCCATGGCACGTAAAAGGTAGAGATCCGCTGTTCTACACTAATCCAACAGGTATAATGAGTAGATGCAAGCAGAGAGCAAGGTGGTTAGAGTCTTCGTACTCTATGAGAGTAGCAGTTTGCAGTCTAAGATCAGGTGAATAGGAGACAGCTTCTTGATACAGCCAAGGACATCACGGCTTTAGACAAATCGGTAAGATACTAACGGAAGTTTCTCTAGATGAACAAACCTCACAAATAAATTTCACCAACAACTTTATTAGTGTTCCCCTTTTTTGCTTGCAGATTGTACATACATGTTTGTAGTCTTATTGTGATTGTAATTATTTTACAACATTTTATAGCCAGTTTTGGTTTGCTTAAATTTTGATACACTTTTTTCGTACACCTATCACTTCGTTTATTAAGTTGTATTTTTTATCGTATATTTTTTCTCTGTAAAATTTGTTACAACGTGTATACAATTATTGTATCTTGATTATTGTAATAGATTCTCTATCTGGTTTTATTCCTTGTGTAGATCTCATATGTAAATATTTTGGTCATGATTCAACTACTTACGTTAAAATATCGTGTTAATATACTGGTTATGACTCTCTCAGGCGTACGCGTTTAAACGCACCCCTTTTCCCACCGATTACTGCTCCTGTTTGGCGTATTCTACAATGTAAAGCTTTGGTTAAAGGTTCTCTATCATACCCCAAATATCATTGTGTACGGGTTCACAATCGTTTGTTGATTGTTGTTGGAAAATGTTGGTTATTCATTTGTTGGATTATTTGCTTTGTGGTGTGTTCTCATCGAAATACAATCTGACATACGACTGCTCACTAGTTGACAACTCTATATCTTATTGATATATGGGCCATAGTTTGTGTGGGCTATACATACTTAGTTTAGTTTGGTTGATTGTTAGTAGTGGTAATGCTAAATCGTATTCTCGATGCTTTACCTATTGTGTGTAGGTGTTACGTGTAAGAGTATTTGTTTTCTTGTATTGAATAGATTGTTGTGTATCGGTTTCAATGTTACATAAGGTGCCTAAAAATTCTAATGATTCCTTGATGTGTGACCCCATACCAGCCTATAAGTAAATGCAATTGAAATCATAATGCTTAAACGAAAAACGTCCTTCTTATACATTTGCTTAGATAGAATTTCACATGAGTTTTACTTTTCATTTGCCACATTACAATGTTGTTTATTTGGTTTTCTTGAAAAAATGCTGAACTTTTTTGTGTTAGTTACATTTCCAAAAGACGTTAGTAGTTATTGTCTAATTCACAATAACACGGCGCAAGTAGGTCCGAATTTTTCTACATTCTTTGCGTATAGGTAGTTAATTTATAGTTATATATTTAAAGCATTTCGGAGAACATCGACACATTTAAGCTGGATTAGACCCTTAGACCATTGAATTGAAGATAGTTGCAATTTTTGCTAAAATTAGTATACAACAAATTAAGGGTAATGACTATGTGTAGAATACCTGTACAACGCATTTTGATTGAGTCAGCAATTCATGATTGTATAGTGTGTGATGATAGATCGAAAAAAGTGGTAAGTTTTTATTAGTAGGTGTTTTGTTTTTAGGAAAGCCCACATTTAAGACATTCAAAATTGGTAGACTATTTTGCAACCTTTATCACTATCAGTAATAACCGCAGAATATATCGACTTCATCCAGGATGTTCATGCCCTAAAACACTGCTAAGTTACGGACGAAGCGATTTGTGACTAGTTTTGCGGTTGTAGGTACATATTTATAAGTAAAGGAAAGCCATGGTTGGTACTACATCCCATAGGGACATCTGTTACTACAGACTTCGCAGCCGATTGATAGCGTACAGAGCCATCGCTGGGCTAGTACAACTACTGACACTATCAATTCTTCCTGGTTGGGGTTCGAATGTACATATGGCGGGTGTCTTGTGTAACCGATGTTTTGCCACGATACCACCAAACCAGGGCATGACAGTTTTGTATATACATATACAATCAAGATATATAAATGCCAACTTTTATAGTTTGTAAACTCGAATGTTTTATCCAAAAGCTTTCAGTGTATTAGGTACAGGGATATTTTTGACTTATTGATGATAATCTTCATAGTTTTGTAACTGGTTAAGCACGCTGCGATGACTTATCTATTTGATTAAAAGACATTGTGCCCTAGTATGTACTGAGGAAAGGAATGTTTTTATTCTGTATAAACTCAATTTATAGTTTAACCTTTATTGTTGAAACGTGTAGCTTTATTCGTATTGCTATGGATACTTGTTTACTTCATCTAGAAATTTGTAAATCAAAATCATTTGCGTTGTTCGTACGATAGGATGATATGGAGCAAAATTCGCAGCCATTCAAATTTTGCATAAATATCATCCGATATATACAATCCGTAATATACTTGCTTCAAATTTCTACATTCCGATTCAAACATGTATTACACTAATCAGGACAATTTTTGGACAACGAAACACCTGAATCAGTGATGCCAGCGGTTTTCTGCACAAAATAGTTCAATTATGTTAGTATTTGATATATTCTACAGGTTATGATTTCGATAAAATTTGTATTTTTTGTTAGATACCTTATTGCTCAAGCAACTAAATGAATCGTTTACGACTTAGCCAAAACGAGATGATCCGATTTGTACAGAAAGGTATGATCATCATTCCTGCTTATAAGTGAACAAAATATTCCCATCCTTCGTCAGAATATATTATTTGAAATTAGTAACAAATTGGGTTCAAACTAATACCAGTGTATCAGTTCAGTTCAGAACAGTTTTTTTTGCTAATGCATTTTTGAACCATTATGCAAGTTTCAGGCATGATCAGGTTCAATTTAATTCCAGTAATTCTGGAAATTCTGATCTAATAATTATATCTTATAGTTGATCAGTACTTTAGGAATTGTTGATATTTATTGAGATAGTCACAAAATCAAATGCAGTAATGAATCTAGTGTGAATCAATAATCAAACCTTAGATTTACTTGCTGTTCAAGCATGCAAATATGTAGTTTGATTTTAAACAATACTCCAGATTCATATTGTATTGTTTAGTTATGCTAACTGAAAGATTGTTTAATTGTTTTTAGTTGTGTAGTAGTTGTAGAATGAATGATTTTCAACCTTGTTCAGTAGAGTAATGGAAGTGAAATTAGCCTATGTTATGGCATTGATGATGTATACAAGTAGTGTTGCGAAATACACGCATTTGTTGTAGATACAAGTGATAATGGAATTAAAAAGTGTGACAAAACATTTATTGGAATTAAGTATCTGGCAACATTTGTGCTTATTTTCGATCGCTAAAATTTTGTGCTCCGTTAAAACTACGGACACTTTATTCGTCTTAGTAGTAGATACATAACACTAGATTAGGATTGTCGCTGGCATCAGTGGTAGGACCATCATTATTTTGATTCCGGGATATACCTGTCAAATAGGCCAAATAAAAGAAGCAAAAAAATCTTCTATAAAGGTTTCATACCGACTAATCATTTTTTTTTCTTTTAGTCAGCAAAACAATGGCCAATGGCCATTCTCGGCTGCTTTATTTTCACTAATTAGAATGCACAAATTGTCTAAACCTGTACTGAATTTTGATAAATTTTCATTTCCTTGTTCGGTATATACAAACTCTTTCATTTCATAACAATAACAGTCGAAAATTTACACCGATAAAATTCGTTATATTGAATATATTGATTTCTTTCCTTTTTATTAACAACTAAGAGTGAGTTAATTTTCCTTTTTTATGTTCTGAATGACATTCAATTAGCAAGGGACTGGAAAATGTAGTATATTTTTTTAAGATTAAGAGCCATAGTACTCAAGGGAGAGCAAGGAGTTGAAGGAAGAAAGTTTAAAAAAGCGTGGAAAGGGTCATATGACTTAGAGCCTAGAGTTTACTGGCGACTTAACCCTTTTGGCATTAGAAAACGCGAATCACCTGAGTCTGCGGCATGTCCGGACGAGCGTAAAGTAATTTGTTACTTCATGCTGTCGGAACCGACATCTGTCACGCATAGATATCATGTCAAAACTAATGAAATTGTAATAGTATGACACATAGAAATGTTTCATAGCAGATATCCTATCATTTTTCTATTTGACTCTCGTTTATTCTGCTCTTAGTTTTATGCATTGTACGTTTTCGGTCTTGAATGCATAAAAATCTCAGCAGAACAAACGAGACTGAAGTGCAAAATAGGCAAACTGCATTTTACTAATTTGAAGTTCATCTAAACGGTTTGTGGTTATAAGCAGGCCATATTTTTCTGCGTGTACCAATAGTGTGGACCAAAGATTTTTACTAGAGAGTTTCGGTACCTTGACAGATATATACCGAAAGCAAAACAAACATGTTCCGAACAACGGGAACACTAGCAACAATCCTAATATAGTGTTCTGTATTTACTGTCTTAGCTTTATTTAAAGACTATCGAAGTGTCAAAAATTGCAGCCAAACGGACTGTCAAAAAGTGCAGCCAAACGAGCGTGAGAGTTTTGTGAGGGGAAGTACATGCAAAGCTTTTGGGATCCGCTGTGACGCCAGTTTACATCCATTGTTGCTAGTTTTACTGCTTTTGCCTCCGTGTCTGTGTATAAGGTGTCTGTAGTTAAAACCTTGTTTTTCCGTCGGAAACAAACTGTTTTCCGTACAATTGCCATCACATTTGTCGGCTGTCAGCTTCACCAACCGCTGCAAACTAAATCAGCATACAGCGACATTAGACCATGTACATCCATGAAATCCTTGGATAATTCCAATAAATCAAACTGCCGATTAGCCATAGAAACAATCGACGTATAGTGAGAATAAAAAGAACTGTTTGGTTCTAGTAAAACTTCTAGTTTCGTCATTTGATTTACTGCTTAGAATAATATTGATGGACATTCAGAGAATCTTCCGACTAGCCAATTCTGTTGACAGCAGGTGAAAAACAAATCGAGCAACGCTTGTAACTGAATGGAATTTCCACATAAATTTTCCAGGGCATCGGCATACACAAGATTAGATCTAAAGATTAGTAAAACTGCCATGTCGTTGAAAACTATAACAACCAGTAGTGGGCCCAAAATGCTGCCTTGTGGGATGCTAGATGTACTAGAAAATGAGGGCGAAACGCGTAAATCGAGATTAACACGTAGCATCCTGTTAGTCAGGTATCAATCATGACTTCATCCGACTAAAGACTTCAAATCGCAATAGCTTTTTGAGTAGAACTTGACGACCAATCCCATCAAAAGTAACTTTCAAGTCTTTTGCCTTCCATAGCGAACATACAGGTAGTAGTTAGATCCAATAAGATCGTGATTACAGACTTGCTGGGAATATTCGATGCAATTTGCGGTCAAACGTAACTCCAGCCGGGGTCAGAGAGAATAAATAAGGCTTAGGGGAGAAATGCCAGGAAAAATCAAATCTTTTCCTCGAATTTCCAGGACATCAGGACAGGTACTGTCAAATCAGTACGTAGGGTCAGTCTAAATCAATCAGCCACCGCTTGCTAGCCACCACTCATATACGTCAGATTTCTGCTCGTTTTTATACGCCAAATTCATCTTGGCCATACTCTGCTTAGAGTTTTCTAATGTGTATCTGACATCATCAATTACACACAGTAGATTTCGCTACATCATTTCATCACAGTGGCGTAGTATCGGAGGATGTTTTGTACACGAGACCCCCCCTCCCAGAAATATTTTATAGATTAAAAAATTAAAGATACTCTTCAAAAATATGCCTAAAGTTTAGAATAGAATTCTCTAAGCTCCTTTGGAAAGAGTTATTTTCTGAGAATAAGGTACTAGTAGTGGAAATTGACCGCAGACTTTGGCACCTACCGGTCTAGGTCCACCGTCGCAAACTACATCCATTCAATATTTATGAAGCAGGGAGCTAAATGGTTAACGAAAACGAGCATCGATATCGGGAGAAATCCACCGCTAAAGAATCGACAATCGGGGTAGAGTGGACTCACTACCGCGGGGTATTCTAGTATATCGTTACAAAGTTTGAAGCTAATTGGCACACTAAACGGATATCGGGGCCGAGAGAAATCTCGCCGCCGATCAAGGAAACGGGTTTCGGTATCGGGAGAAATTCAGCCGCCGGGGTACTCTCAGTCGGAGTAAGGTGAGTTCACCGCTAGGGATTATCTAGGTCAGCGGTTCTCAACCTTTTTCGTATCACGGACTCCTTTGAAATTACCGTGGGTTGCTGCGTACCCACACGGATAAACATCGATTTTGTATGCTATCAATATGTTATTTTCAGTTTGTTAGGAAACAAGACTTGAAATTTCAATCTGCACTCGGAAAATATATTTTTCCTCGCGGACCCCCAGCAATGACTTCGCGGACCCCCAGCAATGACTTCGCGGATCCCAGGTTGAGAATCACTGATCTAGGTAAATCGCGACAAAGTTGGGTGCTAAGTGGTTCACGGAAACCGGAGTCAAATGGCTCATGGAATCAGGAGTACGTTAATTTCGATCATTGCGGCATAACACAGCAACTCTTGTGGCAGTCGACAACAGAAACGAAATACGACATTGAAATAATTGCAGAGCTGTATCGTGCACCTCTCGATATCGGAAACTGGGTGGCGGATAGTGCAGGAATGCGGGAAATCCAAGTGATGGGCGGTTTCCCTGCCCAACAGATGGTGGATATCACACACAATGATCTCCAAGATCAACGGTGTATTCGTATGTAGCTGTTATGTTCCCCCAAGGTAGATACTAGAGCAGTACAATCGGATGCTGGACGCACCAAACGACTCGTTAGTCAGACGAACACCAGTTGTAATAGGAGGAGACTTTCACGCTTGGGCCGTGAAGTATGGTAGCAGGCTGATCAACCCACGGAGTTACAGCTTGTTGGAAGCCCTGGCGAAGCTGGATGTAAGGCTGTGCAACGAAAGTTCCACTAGCAAATTCCGTGAAGACGATCGGTAATCCATAATTGATGTAACATTCTGCAGTTATTCACTGATGGATAACATGAATTGCTCACTAGTACACACATAACGACCACTACTCCATTGTGGAACTGTATTGTAACGCAGAGGACTTCGACAGGAGTCGAAGTACTTCGTGCAGACAGTACCACTTTAATTCTGAACATCAATGAGCTGTCAGAAGCATTATCAAAGATATTTAACGTAATAATGCCGAGGTAATTGGAACCGAGGAACTGCCGGCGTGCGGTGTATTGGTGCAATAAAAGTCTCTTCACCCTCCGTGCTTCCTCCCTGAAGGCTAGAAAACGCATTCAGAGAGCAAACTCAGAGGCAGTCAGAGAAGAGCGTAAGGTGATATTCCGAGTGGACAAGGCCGCTGAAATAGTGCTGAGCAATTCCACCGGTACAAGGGACTGTGCAGAGAAACAGACACCAACCCCGTGGGCAACGCAGCCCTTGTAGTGTTTGCTACGATCAAGGTTCCAACGATGCCAGATAAAACGTGCGCTGACAAATTAAAGACTATCTTGGAGAATCCCTTCTCAAACGACGGCCCAACCGCACGGCCACCTAAATCGTACGCCGATGTAGACGGTGAAAATGTTGGTGACCATTGGATCTCCAACGACGAGTTCCTTACAGTACACAGTGGTCTGAATCTAGAATTTGGGATGACAAAAATATTAATACTGCTTGTGGCAATGGAAGTATAACGGTCAGTGTAACCTAGCAAGTGATCGCTATCGTCATGGCGGTAGTGAATCCGTGCACTGAATCCCCTGGGTGTGATGGTCGACTATCGATTAAATTTCAATAGCCACGCCGCCTATTTCTGTGGGAAAGCAGCGAGGACAACTAACGCAGTGGCAAGGATCATGTTGAACATCGGAGGAGGAGCAAGATGCAGCAAGAGCCGTCTACTGAAGGATGTCTTGTCCTCAATACTGAGGTATAGCGTTTCGGACTGCACTCAAAGCAAATCAGGGCGAAGTTGACGACCTCGTTTCGCTTAGTGACTGCTCGTGTCACGGGCGCATAAATAGCTATACCGTCGGAGGCGGTATGCGTCGTTGCCGGGATAATACCAATCTGCATCACTCTGTCTGAAGATGTGGAATGCTGCATGCGGAGGGAGACACGAAATGCTAGTAGACTGGTCAGAGCGGACTCTCCATCGGTGTGATCTAAGTCATTCGCCAGAGGCTAGATGAATGGTGTGAGATGAAGTACCGATTTCGGATCGCTGGGGCGCCAGCGTATCGGAAGTCACGCTTCACCACGAATCGCTGGACCCACCTCGGCATTTTAACAGTTTGCTCGCGGAAAACAGCGGACATCGTACTTCTCGAACTAATTATGTTAATGTGTACAAAGTTCTATAGAATGTGATCCTAGCTCGGATTCAGGAGTAGACTGATGTGACTCTCCGGCGGCAATATGCCGGATTCCGTACCGAAAGATAGCGTTTGCGAGTGGAACATATTGTCATGCTTCGTATTATTCTGAAGCAGGAGTTCCAAGAGTTTAGTTTTCAATGACTACGAAAAAACGCTTTCGATCGCTGCAATCACAAGAATATGTGAAGCGCTTAGAGACGCAAGGGAGTTCCTGAGAAAATCGTCGGTGTTATATAGGCACAGTACGAGACATTCTTGTGCAGAGTGCTGCACAAATTGGACTTGTCCGATTCCATCCGAGTTGTAGCTAGTGGGAGGTAAGAATGTATCGTAATCGACGAGATTCTGGAAGGTTCCATTGACCGTCATCCAAACCGTGGGCTGCTATGCCAGCCCATTACCATAGAGCATCTAATCGATTTTGAATTGGCAGATAACTTTGAACTCCTAGTTCAACAGCGTTCTGATATGCAGAGTAAGCTCAGCGACCTTACCAAACGCTTCTCATTGGCAGGTTTAATCATCAACTTCAATAAAACCAAATCGTTGTCTATGAATAGCGTCGCCTTTGCCACATCAACGGTTCTTTCGGGTTGGCGCTCGGACTTAGCTGGCGCGTCGGCTCGTATCTGGAAAATTGAGCTTAAAGCTCAAGGGGTTGGGAACAGTATAATAGTTCTGGGGAAGGACAACTATTTAGCTACCCCACAATTAGACGAACCATTCCAGCTTTAAAGTAGACGGGAAATCAGTGGAGAATTTTGAATGTTGGTATTGAGATATTGACCAACGGCTGCAGGTGATTATCGCAGATGCCAGCAGTACATAATTTGTCTGGTGGCCCCGCATCGTCGTTGTATCCAGAGGTGGAGAGCAAACTCAAATTCGGGAACGGAAGTGCGGCTGGGTCGGCCCTTACCTTAGGTAGGGGCGGAAACGATATTTGTAAACAAGCATCAGACCGGAACCCAGTATGACGTCGCAGTAGAGGCAGACCCAAATGCTCATGGCGGCGTAGCATCTATAAAAGAATAAAAGAAGCCGACTCCTATCGGCTTTTTGCACCATTCTGCCCCAAGTAAGTAAGATCAAGCACTAAAATCAGCGTGACGTGAGCAACGCCGAGGATAACGCATCTCATCGTCCGGCAAAAGTCCGACTTGGAACGGCAAATTCTAGCTCTGATACTATTATAGTAGCTCCTGGAGATATCGAAAAATTTGTGTTGTTCAACGTGAGCATATCAGATAGTCTTAAGATACAGGCTATGTCAATGAATACATGACCCATAGGTATTCAATTTCACGAATTCCAGGATGTAGAATGAGTTGGTCAGTATTTTCGGAGACCTCAGCACTTCGCTTCCATTCCTGATTGCTGTGAGGTAAGCTTCGATATTTTCATCAATCCATCCATCCCGCCAACTTATTTTCTACAGATTTCCTGTCTGTCTACTACCAAAACGTTCGTGGAATGAGAACAAAAATTTCACATTCTAGCTTGCTCTTACTTCCTACGATTACCTTATCGGTCTCATCGAAACTTGGTTACGCGATGGTTATATAAAAATCAGAGTTTACGACGAATTCCTTACCAATGCGATCGCCACTTTTTTATTAGTCATCAACGTCGCTAGAGGCGGCGTTCTAATCGCGATCAAGAAAAGTCTAACTAGGACTGTGCCAAAAATGCCGAGATGTGGATGTTTGGAACAGCGTTTTGTGTGCATTTTTCTGCCCGATCGATTGTTGTATATTTGCTGCAATTATCTGAAGTCGTACAGCGATCCTAATTTCTATAACGTTCCAAAGCATTTTGGAGTATGCTGAACGCCGTTCAAAGTAACTGGTTGGAGCAAAGCAGCTTTGAATAGTATATTGATAATTGAGATGAACCATTGTTGAAAATATTAAGACATTCCAAACCACTATTTCACCAAAAACAAACCATATGTCATTTCAGTAGCATAGTGCTTTATGTGAGCGTGTGATGTTTTGATCTGCCTGTTGCTATGGTTTAATTCGGTTTCGGTTGTGGTTTCGATCATATGTGATGGTTATTGAGGACATTGATTAAAAAATAATAAGGTTTAAATTTGCTTTTTTTTTCAATATGTCTCAAAGTGTCATTCTGGTACAAATCATTAAATAGCTAACAGAACGTACAACAGATAAACTAGCTAGCTAGAATTTAAAAATCATCGAAATTCATAGCAAACGTAAAGTATAATTGGGAAGGACCAAAACCACTCCGGAAACCGATTGACTTTGAGAGTTCGCAGGGAGTAATCCTAATTATGAGCTAAAAGTTTTCGTGTACCTGTCATTTATTCCCTTTTTGAGAAGTACTCTTCTCAAGGCGGGAGTTTTTGTCCGCGAGAGATACGTGGTAATGTTTGTGATTTAGTTTTCAAAGTTTTCTTGGGTAGTCTTTTTACGCTTAGCGTGTACAGTTACATGTGTGTTTATTTATACGATCTATTTCCTTTCGAATAGTATTTTTCTCAGTGCTCTTTTCAACAAGTGTAGTCCCACGGTAATTACATACCATTTCGAGTTTCTCAGGTTTAAAATTTTGTAAATTGTTAATTATAAAAACTTTTCTAAAATACCAGTAGACCATTTTAGAAGGTCCTGCTCTTTCTTTTTGTGAACAGACCTTTTGAAGCTTTTACCTGCCGTCGAGCTGTTTGGATATCCGTGCAATGTACAGTGGTTTGAATGTCCGTATTCGTTCAATTTTACTCGTCGTCGTCCTCGTTCTGGTAGGTTACATATCGCACCGATGATCGCTCACCAACAATCAGAGACTGAAACAATACAAATAGATGTGGGTTAAGAAGTCATCTTCTGTTAGTTTTCTGATTAATTATTTATTGCATAGCATTGTACGATAAAGGACGGACCCTTTCATACCACTCGGAATATTCCGGTTTACTGAAAACGGAGCGTTTATAGCATACCCGAGCAAATACTCATGGGTTCAAATACCACATAGCCCCTTGAAAAGACCTTAAACATAGTCCGTGCCAAAATTCACAACCATCAAGATACCATAAAATGGTCCCAATAACCCATAAATACACCAACATATGACATTTTATATGGGATCTACCGGACCATGGTGATGGTGTTTTCATGGGTTGAACCCATTTCAAACACCCATGTCAAACCCCATGTATTATGGGCTTTTCGTTTGCTCGGGTAGATAATAGACATTTAAGCTAGTATGTATATCGATTTGAAACCTTACACAAATTTTTAAATAAATTTTATTCAATTCTAAATGTCTGTTATCTGTGATTAGGAATATGTTTACCTAAATTCTAGTAGTTGCGGTTATAACGTATCAATTTTAAATGTTTTAGTACTTAATTACTGATAAATAAATCTGCTTTCGGTCATCCGGACATTATATTTTAGAATGACATTTGGTTCTGCTGTTATTTATAATTTTGTTGTAATTTTTCTTATTTTTCCAAATTTTTAAAATAAAAATAAGGATTTTGAGCAATATAAAGCAATTTCAAAAATTGTATTTTAGGTGAAAATTGTAGTTTGCCAATCTATATATATAAAAGTCAAAGTTTGTATGTATATGATTTATAGACTCCCAAACGGCTTAACCGATTTCCGTAAAAAATTGCACACAGTAGGTATTTGGTATGGGGCGTGTTTGTGTGCTATTAGTTGGAGATTATCTGCCCGCCAGATGGCGCTTTGGAACAAATTGTGTTTTCCTCCTATTTCGCAGAGTGTCGCAGCAACGCGCGATGGGTATTAGCTAGTCTATATATACAAAAGTCAATTTTTGTACGTAGATGATTTATGGACTCCCAACCGGCTTAACCGATTGCCGTAAAAATTTATACACGGTAGGTATTTGTTATGGAAGGTGTTTGTGTGCTATTGATTGGGGATTATCTGCCCGCCAGATGGCGCTTCGGAACAAATTGTGTTTTTCTCCTATTTCGTTAAAAGTAAGTCGCAGCAACGCGCGATGGGTATTAGCTAGTAACCAATGAAAATAATCACGAATTGGATGAAATCGCACAAAAATTGTGAAAGTTATTGTATTTCTTGTAAATCAAGAATTTTTGTGCTTTTCTGGATCAACTTCAATAACCGTTTCAATCTCAGTTTTATGCATGGCTTGTTCAAAAGAGTACTAGGGAACCTTTATTGGAATATCACGATAATAAAACGAAAACAAAGAATTTTCAGAGAATTGGAGCAGGGGTAATATTTAACCTAGTTTATCTAAATTATTCATGAGTTTTGATTATATTAATTTCAGGTTCAGTAAAGCAATAAGACGCCGAATCGTATATGTTAAAATACGTTGTAAATCAAACCCTTTAAATTATCATGATATAGGTGGGGGGAGTGGGGATAGATGAACCACTTTTTTTGTTAATTGTTATATGTATTAGACTTTTTGCGATAAAATATTCTATATGCATGAATATGAAAGAACAAACATTGCTTTACTATATGCAATACCTTCTGTAAACAAAAGTCGTTATCAGTTATCAAAATTAAATGCATTTTTGTTAAGTATGTCAAATGGCTCGAGTATCCCACGGGTGGCGATACTTGAACCACTCCATGGTGATAGTTGTACCATTATCCATACTATCATAAAACATGTAGAACCATACGAAAAAAGTTCATTCTATGTGCAAAAAAATAATTTCATTTGTATGTTTGTAGTATAAAATCCATATCACAAATTATTTGTTTTTGGTTTTAGTATTTTCTTGTTCTTTCCTTTCTCGCATCGTGTTTCTCTTTGATCAATTTCATTTATAGCGAGTCGGTAGTGATGCTACTTCTTTTTCGTCTTCTTTCCTAATTTCTAGACGCACGTGGTTGAGCCTTTGGGAATCCGCGCAAGTTTCTGGTGATTAACCTGGTAGAAACCTACACTTTTTGTCTGCCGATGCAATATTATAGGTATATTCAGTGAGAACGCAGACTGATTCGTAGCCTGTAAAAAGAGTTCCTACATTGCTCATTCCGAATCTTATTTATAAACAATGAAAAAAATAAGCTGTCAATTCTGTCATTTGTTGTCCAAAATCAGCTTCCAACTACGTTTCTGACGTAACGACTTAAAGTAGAGTACGAGATATTGTATATTTTATCTGCTCGACGTACTCTATGTCCCTTCTCAAGATTGTAAATCAGCGCAGACTTCATAGTTACACTCATAGTCAAGCCTGTTTACGCTTAGTGTTTTAGTTGCACATTATTTCGACAACCCTTAACAAAAAATTACAAATATCCATGTATCCCCGCAAATAGTGGTTCATGTATCCCCACATGTCATAAACAAATTTGAATTAATTTTAAGCTGGCACGTAATATTTACCTTTGCAAATTTCTTCATATATATAACAGATTGTGCACCTGCTCACTATAACGAAAAACTTTATAATGTTTAGTCTCACAGAAGGGACAGCACAAACTTTTTCAAAAAAAAAAACGCAAGGTGTCAATTGAGGCAACTTTTAATAACAATAACTTTCATTATCTGTAAAAATGACAACAAACATTTCACACTATCGCAAATGCGTGTGAGGATATCTGACCGACAGAGCTACCAAAACACATAAGGTTTGCACTAAAATTAGTAGAATGTGACGTAATATCCTTAGTGATTCGCCTATCCCCGTGTTTCATCTATCCCCACTCTCCCCTATCACATTTGTATTACTGTATATGTTCATCATTCAGGAATCAGAATATATTGGCTCAAATGGCACGACGTTATCGTGTGTATTAGAATCACAGACTAACAGACACAACACTCTAAATAATGCGTCGCCCACATTAACGGTCATTTTAAATATATTCGTAGTTAGGACTGTGGCCGTTTTTAAAATTATGGCGCCTCTGACATATGGACAAGCATATGGGGAATAGACCCCTAGTGAAAAATTGTTCCCAAGCCTGAGGGGTAACCCACCAGCAAATGAGTGTTTGGGACCGTGAATAAAAGGTGGAGCTAGTGGTCTGGGAAAGTTGCCGCATCAATAATTTTAAGGGAATTCCCTCATAGTGTTATGTCTGTTAGTCTGTGTTAGAATTTTCAATTTTTACCTTGTCAAGCAGCAAAATGCAGTATTTTACCTTTTTCAAAGACTATTGCCGATTCTAAAGCCAGAAGGGTAACAAGATAAAACGTCAAATAAAATGCAGATGAAAACATCAATGCGGGTTGAACCTTCGTTTGATATGATCACAAAATTTGCTAGCTCGAGTGTAATACTACGTTCACACTACGAGTTGAAACGTGTTTTAGCGCTATCTTGATGACATTTTTCTTGTTGCTAATTATTATAACGTGTTTTAACTCTGTAGTGTGAACATAGTATAAGGTGTCAAAAATGGCGTCCAAAATGGGGGATCTTCTGTTTCAGTCACGTCACCCTACAATGGTGAGTCATCTTATATGCTACAGTGTCAACTAACGCGTCAAAAAGAATGACGACTACCACGCCTATAATTTCATCTCCACAAAACGTTTCCACCGATACTACAACCGATCTAGGTAGGAAATTGTACATCTTTTGTACATCTTGATGCTTTTCCATTACTCATATATACCAAAATAGTATCGGTCAATTTATATACTTTTAATCAATCTTTTTGCATCTTTTTCCGTCCGAAAGTCTAACCTCGGTCCTAGCAGGCTAGACTAATGCCTCCAGTAGAACCAATAAAAATATGACGCTCATATTCACTAAACAAAACGTTCCATGGCGACATGACCTGGAGCTCTAGTGATATGGGGAAACTGTCTCTTCTACCATCTGTATCATACACTAAACATTCATGAATACACGCCACACATATAAAATCGAAATTATACACGCGAAGTCACATTCACGTTACAAACACGTTAACATAAAAATGCTTGATCCATTCGCGACCATCCACGGCACCTACTCGCGCGATCTCGCAATTATGATAACATCCCAGTGATAACGTTTCAGCGGTCTCAAGTGTGAACCTAAAAACTCCCGATCATGAATCGGTCACTTCCGGAAGCTTCTATCCTTGGTATCAGCAGACTAGGTCTACGCCTTCTTCAATTGGACCAGTTAAAGGAAGCTATCATATCCACTGGACAACAGGAAATCATTACCCTCCGTCCTAGGAACTTAGGTCCATACACTCAGTTGTACCAATCAAAAAATAAAGCTCTAATTATAACTAGACAACACCGTCCATTGCGACATGACCGGGAACTCTAGTGATATGGACGATCTCACTTTCTTCTAGCATCTGAGCCGTACACCAAAAATTAAGTATTAGATTCACGGACCGCGTGCGATCATTCAAAAACACACACGAATGTGCGAAAGGCGTATGGTTATAAAATAGAACTTATTGACCCGAAATTACATACACGTTAGCACAGGCGACATACAAAC
This sequence comes from Topomyia yanbarensis, assembly GCF_030247195.1. Lineage (NCBI taxonomy): Eukaryota > Metazoa > Arthropoda > Insecta > Diptera > Culicidae > Topomyia > Topomyia yanbarensis. The sequence continues at coordinate 350,335,902 of NC_080671.1, read as the reverse complement.
GCGCACGCGATTGAACACGTTAACGTAGAAACGCTCGAGTCCTTCGCGATGATACACGCGATCGCGAAGTCAGAACCATACATAGCTCCAGTATAACATCTCCCGAAAAAAACACAATTATTTTTTTTATTACGACCTTTTCATAAGTTGTTCGCGTTTTTCCATCAACAATAATGGGCGATATAGTAAACCATTTGAAAGCTATATGAAAATAACCAAAATATGATTCAACTATAGGGGAGACCGGGGCTAGCCAGCGATGTTTTCAGTTTTTATATTTTACGGCTTTGATTTAGGAAGATCTTGCTAAATAGAACACGTTGCATAAAAGGGTAGACTGTTGGCAACATCTCTGAATTTTATCAAAGTCTTTGTTGCATTGTCTTATGTGACGCGGAAAAGCCGCCAACTTACTCCGACCCCGGGTAAGTTGGCGGTATGTATGGATACGCTAGAAAATAAGCAATCAATTCTCGACAAACATATGATTACGGCCTAAAAGCCAACTGTCAAAATCCACTTTGAATGGAAATTCCAGACAAACCGTTACTAATCGAACACAGTTCACAACAGTTTATGAAAGAGAAAACTTTTCTCTTTCATTTACTACCAACATCTGTGATTGGCGTGTAACGGTTTGTCCGGAATTTCCATTCAAAGTGGATTTTGACAGTTGGCTTTTAGGCAGTAATCATATGTTTGTCGAGAATTGGAGATTCAATTACTTCAAGGGTCCTTATGGAATGTGCTGAATGTCTTTTGGCGAAAACTGTATATTCACCGATATTTTCTATTGTATTTCAGTCTCAGTACTGCGACATTTCGACTTCGACGCGTACTCCATATTTAAAAACAAATTTTGGAAATTCTTCAGGCGATTGGCCGAAGTAAATGTCCCCTGCATTAACGAGATACACACGAAAAAGATTTTCTTACTTTGGGGTAAATTCCAGAAATAGCAATATTTTGTGTGTTGATAATTTTGTAAGGAGCATTTTGATTTAAAATGGCGTTTAGAATTATGTTCGCAACGAAAATTGTATTTTTGAATGCAAATAGTATGAATTATAAAAATGTCAAAAGTTGTTGTCAGGAAAACTTTTTTTTTATTGAAAGCTTCTCCATGATCCAAATACACTGAAATAATTTCTTTTGCGTCTTTAAAACGACAAACATTAGATTGTTGACCTTTTATGAGGGGGTAATGCGAATAACTCTTAAAAAGGGCATAATGACACGAAAAAAAGTTGTTAGAAAAACTTTTTTACCGATAAGTTCTCCATCATGTAATTACATTTTAATATGAAGTTTTGTTTTTGTGAAAAAGGACACATAATTTTTTCAGTGTATATTTTTATCGTGCAGAAGTATTAACTCATTCTCAGATAGTTTTGCTATATAACATAAGGCAAGCGAACAAATTTTTTTGAAATTAATGCCCGAAGAAACATCTACGCCCTTTTCAAAATTTACTCTTATATCAAAATATTACAATTGGCAGAGAAAATCAACCGAACACAACGGCAAAGTTTCGTTCGAATCGACGATGATCATATTTTTCGGTCGGCCGGTCTCTCATGGAATCTCTCTGATGCTACTCTGATTACTACAATAAGCCAATTTGGGAAAGTTGTCATGCTACCGGGAAGAAAACGCTTCAAATAATTCAGAACAAAATTCTGAAAATGGATTTGAAGCGTCCTCCCTGGTTTACCACAAACGAATTGCACACACTCGCAAACGTAGAAACATTAGAAATTATTACGAACAACATTATAAAAGATATTCGACAAAAATCGTTGCAATCGTCAATTGTAACGATTAGCTCTCTTTATAGTTTATGAATTACATTTTATGATTTGTTTAGCACCTTTATTCACATGACATTTAATCGGTGTTACCATAATTCATGTTTGTTATAACATATTTTAAATTTGGCAACAGTTTAATGTAGCTGAAGAAATTCTTTATCCAGTGCTATAATTATGTCATTTTTCAGGATTTTGCGACTTAGTCCGGTCTGACTTAACACCGACCATTTAGGCTTAAATTTCTACTGGAAAATCACTTAACTTCAATAGCATATTACATTATAATAGTAATTAACCGAATCATGTAAGCAATACGGATGCAAAGTTACCACTTGACTTAATACCTAATAAATATATTGAATTAGAATTGTTATGTAACCTAAGAATATAATATAATACAAAATGAAATTAAAAAAACAACATCGCCGCCGATGAAACAGTCATCACAGAGAAGTTTATCCTTTTAATTTCCTTGTACCCAATTGACAATCACAATGCTGCACATAAGGTGAAATGAATGTTATGGGCAAAAATATTCCACAACCAGGGACACTCCCCTATTTGACACACCGCAGGAGAGAGCTATGAAAAATCAGGATATACTTACGTAAATAACACAAATGCAATATTTTATAACAATAAGAAAAAAACAAACGCATAGTATTTTCAAACCAAGATCATACTAAATCAAATCGAAACAATAAGAAATAACATATACGGCTTTCAATCATGTTTATTTGTAAAATTATAATTACTTAAAACAATAGTGAAATTCTTCTTAATTGCTAAGAATAGGAAGGCACTTATGTACATATAGTAATGTCAATACCGAAAATGTGTCCGATAAAAAAACTAAAACATGAGATTCCATAAAGTGAAAAACATCAAAGCTTCGTCGTATAGTTTTCCTGATCCACCCCGAAAGGTGTCGCGAGGCGAGTTTCTGTCCCATTCAGTGTAGTGCTACGATCAACTGAATCGAAGCTTTGCTTTTCCGGGGCTTCCATGAGTACCGCCACTGGGGGTATAATCGTGGTGCCGCTGTCTAGTGTTAGGCCGCTGTTATCGATCCCGCTTACCTTCTTTTCCTCTTTGGTGGGTGGCGCCCGGAGCAGTGTCAATAATGGTGCGTACAGGAAGCATAGAATTGCAATTCCCACCAACATCCACTCGAAACCGATGGAGTTTACCAAGGTGCCACTAGACGTGATAATGGGAGAAAAGAAGAAGAGATAACCAAACAGAATCAAGGGTTAGATTGGGTTTTGATGAAGTGATGTTGACTATAATGGGTGGCGTAACGACATTTCGAAAGTTGGACGTTGTACAAAAAATTATTCTTTGTGTATCGAAAATATCTCTGGTGGTCTGGATATGTTCAAGATTAAGACGGTTGCCCGGTATCATTGAGCTATGAATAACATGAGTCTTGTCTTCCACCTCACTTTCGTGTGTGGATTGGTAGAAATAATCTTTAATACTGCATACATCTTCCCAAAATAACACCGTTTACTAACGCGGTTATAAAAGAAGAGTATCTTTTTAATTTGGTTTTATATCCACAATCGCTCGTATTCTAGTGTGGTGCGAAGCCTATAACACATGTTGTTATTGAGCACTATGTTGACACAGGATATCATTCCTTATGCTGTGATTGTTTAGTGTTTGATTGATGTGTGTAAGTGGATATGGTGGGAAGAGTTTCATTCCTACCTTAGTGCGGGTCCAATAGCAAAGCCCAGGCAGAAGGCCACGTCTCCAATGGCGTAAACACTGCCGTACACGGCACTGTGTCGGATATCCACCAAATAGCCCAATTCCGGCATCATGCATGAATCTACCATGCCGATAGCAAATCCAAGTCCGGCGTTGGGTAGAATCAGATGGTGAATAGAAGTAGCCATGGGTATCTGAAATAAGTATTTATAATTAATAGTATCGTATAGTAACGTAATCGTACAGAACGCTTACACAAAGCAAGCATAGCCCGATGATAACCAGTCCGAGAAGTGCTGCCAGCCATCGTCCAATTCGATGTCCTAGCGGTCCAAAGAGATTGGTTCCGATGAGATAACTTATCGAAGCAGGCAAGAAGGTCACACCCTGCTCCCACCGACTAGCGCCCATATTGTCCATCATCCAGATTGGCAACGATGGTTCCAGCATAGCGATGCCCATGTTAGCAAACGTGATCGCTCCGGCCGCGATAATGATGTAGGGATCCATGACCAGTTCCTTCAGTGATGGTGGATCAGATTCCTCTATTGTCACCGATGGTTGCAACATCACCAGCTGAAGAAGTCCATCGCCAAGGGCCAGAGCCGAAAGGATCAGGAAGGGAGCCGATTTCCCGACAAATTCATACATGATGCCACCGAAAGGAGGCCCTATAAGTACGCCTAACGCTAATCCACCTAATGCTATGCCCATGGCGTTTCCACGCTCCTTGTCGTCGGTGTACCGATCGGCCAGCATACCCATGCCGGACACGGACGAACAGGACGAGCCAATACCCTGCAATGCTCTAGCTAGGAAGAGAACGGAGTACGTTCTACCGAATGCGAAAACTGTGGGAAGCAAAAACAAAAATATTAGGGTGAAGGTCCCGTTAGGTTTATATTATTATCTCAGATCAAAGCATTGGTTCAAACGGAAGAGTTTGGTTCTCAGCTTTGCTTTATATTCTACTATTTACTTTAGATTTTTAAGTCAGTAACGAAAACAATGGTGTGTTATGTGGGTTGCGTATGACACATTATTCAACTAAGTCAATAAAGTAGTGATTGATTTTAAAAGCCAATTAATTCTCCCTACATTCATTTTGATGTTCAATATGGATTTCATATTTCATTGCTCTAACTTACTAATCTCTATTTCCTATTTTATATTTTATAATTCGTATATTATGTGTTATATTCCCTATTTTGTGTTTCCTTTTTCTTATTTCCTTTTTCTTATTGTCTTTTTCTTGTTTCCAACCTCTTGTGACCTATTTCCTATATTCGTTCCTATTGTCTTTTCCGAATATTAAACAAAGGCAAAAGGAAATTATGTTTTCTGTTTTCTTTGTTTTTTTCCTATTGGTATTTTTATATTGCTTATATTCTGTTTGCTAGTTCCTATTTGCTGTCCCCGGTTTCCTATTTTCATTTTCTATTTCTGATTTCCTTTTCTTAATGACCTATTGGATGAATTCTTATTGTTTTTTAATACTTTCTATTTCTAATTACCTCTTTCATACTTCGTCGTTCCAGTTTTCCTTTTCTTATTTCCTATTCCCTATTCCATATTTTCCATTTTCCATTTCATTTTTCTGATCTGCTTTCCCAGTTCTTTTTTCTGTTTTCTGCATCGTATATTCATTTTTCTTTTTTTGCATTTCTGTTTCTTGTTTCATATTTCTACTATTTTTTGTTTTCTGTTTCCGATCTGCTGTCTCCTACTTCTTATTTTCGCTTTTTCCTTCTTGTTTACCGAGAGACATCACGCACTACTAAGGGTTTGCTCAGAAACACAAATAATGTTTACCGTTTTTTGAAGCTAGCGTCAATCTGGTACTAGTTTAGTCCTGTCACTAAGTTAGTGTCGGACTCTGATGAATCGAAGTTGAAACCCAAATCCCATAACCAATTTAGTTATAGGTTTTGCGCTCTTCCCGCGCAAATATGCTTTTAAAAAAAATCTTCTCAGTGGAAAAAATAGTTTCTACCTAAATTTTCTCCACAAAGGAAAAATATAGCGTAGTGCATATTGCATTGACTTGCTAAGCCAAACTAAATTTTGACTTCATAAATTCTCATCAGCTTAATCGGAACTCATTTCTTGCTGGACATCATGAAGGACTGGGGGTTTGCTCAGAAACAAAAAAGTGTTTTCGTTATTTGATGCTAGCGTATATCCGGCGCTAGCTTAATCCTGCCACTGAGTTAGTGTCGGATTCTGATGAAACGAAATTTAAAGACAAATTCCATGACTAATTTACCTAGTCTTGTTTCCTGTTTTCTATCTTCAATTTATTATTTCCTGTTTGCTATTTACCTATTTCCTGTTTTCTGTCTACTTTTTTCTATTTTATATTTCCAGTAGCCTACGTCTTATTTCCTGTTTCCAATTTCCTACATCTTTTTCCTTTTGCATGATTCTTTCTCCCTATTCGTATTCCGTATGTCGTGTCTCCAAAACCTAAGTTACTATGCCTTATTTACAATTTCATAATTTCTGTTTAATTTTACTGATTCTCTATTTATGTTTTAATTGATGGTTTCTAATATTTCCCTATTTTTTATTTCCTTTTTTGTATTTTATTTCCATTTCCTTTTTATATTTTCTAGTTCTTGTATCGTGTGTTAAAGTTCCTATTTCCTATTTTGCATTTCCTTTTCCCTTTCTTTTTTCAATTTCTTGTTTCCTATTTCCTATTTTCTGTTTCCTATTTCCTATTGCCCATTTTCTATTTCCCGTTTCCATTTTCTCTTATCTTATTCCCTATTTTTACTTGCTATTTCATATTTCCTATCTCCAATTTCCTATTTCCTTTTTTTATTTCCTATATCTTATTTCCTATTGCCCATTTCCTATTTCATATTTCCCATTACCCTTGTCATATATCCTATTTCTTATTTCCTACTTGTTATTTCCTATTTTCTATTTCCTTTTTCTTATTTCTAATTTTCGATTTCTTATTTCCTATTTTCTACTTCCTATTGTCTATTTTCCATTTCCCATTTATTATTTTCTATTTCTTATTTCATACTTCATATTTCATTTTTCTTATTTTTCATTTCCTATTTTCTATTTCCTATTTTCTACTTCGAATTTCTTATTTTCTATTTCCTATTTTCTATTTACTATTGTTTTAAATTTTCTATTTTCAATTGTCCATTTCCTATTTCCTATTTTCTATACCCTGTTTCCTATTTCTTATTTCCGATTTCCTATTTATTATTGCCTATTTCCTAATTTCTATTTCCTAGTTCCTCTTTCCTATTTTCTACTTCCTATTTCTTATTTCCTATTTTCTGTTTCCCATTTTCTACTATTTTTTTATTTTCTATTTTCAATTTTCCATTTCCTATTTCCTTTCCTATTTACTATTTCCTATTTTCTAGTTCCTATTTCCTATATCATGTTTCCTATTTCCTACTTCCTATTTCTTTTTTCCTATCTACTATTTCCTATTTTCCATTTCCCATTTATTTTTCTTATTTCATACCTCATATTTCATATTTCCTATTTTCTAATTCCTATTTCTTATTTCTATTTCTTATTTTTTATTTTCTATTTTCAAATTTCCTTTTCCTATTTTCTTCTTCCTATTTCCTATTTCTTATTTCTTTCCTTATTTCCTATTTCCAATTTTCCTATTTCCTATTTTCTACTTCCTATTTCTTATTTTTTTTTTTAATTTCTTATTTTCTATTTCCTTTTTTATTTTCTATTCGCTATTTTCCTATTTCCTATTTCTTATTTCCAATTTCCTCTATTTCCGATTTCCCATTTCCCATTTCTTATTTCTTATTTCCTATTTCCTATTTCCTATTTCCTATTTCCTATTTCCTATTTCCTATTTCCTATTTCCTATTTCCTATTTCCTATTTCCTATTTCCTATTTCCTATTTCCTATTTCCTATTTCCTATTTCCTATTTCCTATTTCCTATTTCCTATTTCCTATTTCCTATTTCCTATTTCCTATTTCCTATTTCCTATTTCCTATTTCCTATTTCTTGTTTCCTATTTCCTATTTCCTATTTCCTATTTCCTATTTCCTATTTCCTATTTCCTATTTCCTATTTCCTATTTCCTATTTCCTATTTCCTATTTCCTATTTCCTATTTCCTATTTCCTATTTCCTATTTCCTATTTCCTATTTCCTATTTCCTATCTCCTATTTCCTATTTCCCATTTCCTATTTCCTATTTCCTATTTCCTATTTTTTATTTCCTATTTCCTATTTCCTATTTTCTATTTCCTATTTCCTATTTCCTATTTCCTATTTCCTATTTCCTATTTCCTATTTCCTATTTCCCATTTCCTATTTCCTATTTCCTATTTCCTATTTCCTATTTCCTATTTCCTATTTCCTATTTCCTATTTCCTATTTCCTATTTCCCATTTCCTATTTCCTATTTCCTATTTCCTATTTTTTATTTCCTATTTCCTATTTCCTATTTCCTATTTCCTATTTCCTATTTCCTATTTCCTATTTCCTATTTCCTATTTCCTATTTCCTATTTCCTATTTCCTATTTCCTATTTCCTATTTCCTATTTCCTATTTCCTATTTCCTATTTCCTATTTCCTATTTCCTATTTCCTATTTCCTATTTCCTATTTCCTATTTCCTATTTCCTATTTCCTATTTCCTATTTCCTATTTCCTATTTCCTATTTCCTATTTCCTATTTCCTATTTCCTATTTCCTATTTCCTATTTCCTATTTCCTATTTCCTATTTCCTATTTCCTATTTCCTATTTCCTATTTCCTATTTCCTATTTCCTATTTCCTATTTCCTATTTCCTATTTCCTATTTCCTATTTCCTATTTCCTATTTCCTATTTCCTATTTCCTATTTCCTATTTCCCATTTCCTATTTCCTATTTCCTATTTCCTATTACTTTTTTCCTATTTCCTATTTTCTATTTTTTTTATTTCCTCTTTCCTTCTTCCTATTTTCTTTTTCCAATTTTCCTATTTCCTGTTTTCTATTTCCTATTTTCTGTTTCCTATTTCCAATTTCATATCTCCTATTTACTATTTTCCCCTTTCCTATTATTTATTACCTATTTCCTGTTTCCTATTTCCGAATTTCTATTTCTCATCCTCTATTTCCTATATTCAGCTTTTTTTCTCCTGTTGCATTTTCCGATTTTATATTATCTTATTCTTTTGTTTTGTTTTCTATTTTTCTATTTCGCTTTGTTTTCTAGGGTTTCCTGTTTTCATTTTCTATGTATGATTTTTTGTTCTTAATTACCTATTGGAAGTTTTTCTATTGCTTTTAGATTGCTTTCTATTCCTAATTGCCTACTTCACACTTGATCCGTCTCGTTTACCTTTTGATTTTTATTTTCTGTTTCTTATTTCATGGTTTCTATTACCCGTGTCATTTTCCTCTCCTGCTTTTCCTATTTTTATATTTTTTCCATCTTATACTCAATTTCCTTTTTTCCCATTTTTTTGTTTCATATATCATTTTTTTTTTATCTTGCATTTGTATTTTTTATTTCCTATTTCCTCTCTGCTATATCCTATTTTTTATTTCCATTTTTTTGTTTACCTTTTTTTTTTCCTGTTCTCAATTTCCAATTTAATATTTCCTATTTGATATTTCCTATTTTCTTGTTTCCTGTTTAGTTATTTCTACTTCTTATATCCTATGGTTTACGTATTATAGCCTATTTTCTATTTCTCATTTCTTATTTTCAATTTCCTTCTTCCTTTTCTTATATCGTATTCCATATTTCCTGTTTTCTATATCTAATTTCCTATTCCCTATTTAAAATTTCGTAATTTCTGTTTACTCTTTCTAATTTCATATTTACTGCTTTTATTAATGATTTCCATTTTTTCCTTATTATTTATTTCCTTCTAATGGTATGTTTTATTTTTATCTTTTCCTCTTTCGTACTTCGCCATTTCCTTTTCTTGTTGCTTATTGTTCTTTTTTATTCCTATTTTCTATACTGTATTTTCTGTTTTGGTCTCTATTTTACTTCTCATTTTGCATTTCCTATCCCATTTTCTTTTTATATATTTTGTTTCTTATTTCATATTTTTCATTTCTTATTTCCAAGTACCGTTTTTCCTATGATTGTGTTTCTTAGTTTTCGTTTCCTGTTTCCTGTTTATAGACTACCTATTTTCCATTTTTAATTCCTTGCTTTAAGTAGTTATTCATTTAGAAATAATGCATTTAATTTCGTAATTTCTATTTCCATTTTCTTTTTCATATTTCCAATTTTCTACTGCATATTTTCTTTTTATTATTTTCCACTTTGTATTTCCATTTTCCCTGTTCGTATGTCCTAAGCACCATTTGTTCCTTCCTATCTCCTAATCATATTTTCTTTTTGTCTATAATATTTATTTCTTAATTTGGATAAACAGGGTGACAATGATTTATATGAAAAAAAATCGCAACCTACACCCCCTAGTGTCGTTCCAAATCATGAAAAAATGACACTGTCCAAATTTGAGCGAAATCGGTTAACCCTAACCCCTCCCCCAAAGAGCTTGAAGTTTGTATGGGATTTGTGGCCAAAATGTATGGGGAAGCACTCGCACTTCACAAAATCGCCGCTAGAGGTCGCTGTAAACTTCTGATCACTGACCTAGGAAGGAGTTAAGCTTTTGAAGATATGTTGAACAAGTTTGTCGAAGACTGCAAGACAATCCAACCAACCGTTAAAGAGTTATTAACGTTTAAAGTTGGATACTGCTGCTTAACATTCGCAAAGGGCGTACTCCGCTTATCTCATGTATGTGAACCACGAGTGAAGGTGGGACAAAGTTAAGAAAAACTCATATATCTCTGAAACGATAAGAGATAGAAAGTTATGATGTTCCACAAAGTTGTAGAGGATTTTTCTCCGCAAGGTGGCGGTAGTGAGCCAAACAATTTAAAGGGAATACTCTTATCTGTACAACGGTAAGAGATGGAGCATTTGGATGTTCTACAAAGTTGTAGAGTAGTAAAAAATATTTTCTTTTCTCATTTGAAAAATGCACATGGTGGCGCCAGTGATCAAAATTAATTCAAGGTAATACTCCTATCCATACAATGGTAAGAGCTAGTGCAATCTGATGTTCTGCGAAGTTATACAGTATTTCAAAGGCTTTCGTGTCTCGTTGTAAAAATAGAATTTAGGCCGCTTACCCGATCAGAAATTCACATCAAAATTATATCAAAATAAGATATTATATCACGGCAAAATATATATCTCTGTTTGATATAAAATATAGCTGGATAGTTGTTAAAATATCAAGTTTTTATACCAAGAAAATGTATCGGTTATATCTTATTATATCTCAGTCTTTTTCAGTATAATGTATTTTGATTGTATCTTGGTTTGATAAAATATTTATATCACACAAACGGATATTTAAGATATTTTATATCTAATTGAGCGCAGTAAATATATCTGAAAATATCAGAATTTTATCACAAAAATCATTTTTTTTATTATTTTTAATTAATAAATCAAATATTTTCTTGTGAAAGATAATTCGTTATTCTCTTTAGTACAAGTGTCTCTCAAAAAATGTGCATTTAATTTCCCTGTGTTACTAATTTTATAATTTTTATTACCGACGCAGCTACTTGTTAGAACTCGCAGTTAGTTCAGCATATAATTTTAAAATTTGTTCATTTATTTTTTCGAAGGCGTTCCTGTTTTTCACCTCACATCCTTCACAGTTTTAAGGGACCATGCATAAATGACGTAGCATTTTTTGAGTGATTTTTAACATCCCCCTCCCCCATCGTCACAAACCTCTAAATACCCACCTGGTAGTAACGTAGCTTGACGGTAACTCTCCCCCCCCCCCCTGGACCCCGCAAAAATAAAAAAAAACGATGTTAGATGAAACGGGTAAGATTGTCGTGATATCAGGTCAACTCCTATTCCCCTTTAAAAAAACTACGGAGCATGACATGACCCCCTGTCGTCACACAACATCACAAAATACAAAACTCCCCCTCCCCTATATAATGCTACGTCATTTATGGATGATCCCTTAAAATGCATGTTCCTTTTCTTTCGTATGTTCTTCTCTCTTTGACTCTTCTTTAGTAGTTTACCTGCACTTGTTACAGGTTTTGCCTCCATTCATGCTCTTTCAGCTTGTCATATGCCGAAACCTATCTAATCAAATCTTTAAAACTACTTGCTGCTTCGTGGCACTACATCGGAACATTTTCTCTGTTGTGATCTGTAATCATCGAGTAGCTTTACAAAGCGTACATTATCTTATGTATTTACATTCCAACATATGACAAGACAAGACCACTAGTAATGCGATTTGGAGCCAGTTCTTGGGAGGATATAGTGATATCGTTATAGCTTTGCCAAACTGTCTTGGAAAGATAATATTTTGTTATACATACTATGTTGAAAAGATACGATATGGTTGATATAAATATGATATATTATTTGATATAATTATTGGCAAATCAAAACATGATATAATTTTAATTTAGTCTTAATTCGTTCCAAACGACATATATCAAAATTATATTGTTATATGATATAAATATCAAATCAAGAAATAATTTTGATATTTTCTTGATATGATTTTCTGATCGGGTAGTGGTGCAAACAGCATAGAGTATGAATATATTTTAATACACCTTTTGAATGTTTTCTAATTTTTTCGAATTTTTACTCCTATTTCTTGTGCAGAGATTCTTTTATTATACATAACATGTTACAAAGTTTTCTTAAGACTATCATGCTATGATATAACCTATATTCTTAAATTTCTTCGTAACCCCATTTATATTTCTCCTGTTGCATTCATTTATATAGCATTTTTTATTCTTTTAACTAACTTTTGACTAACTTTAAGAGCGCTCTTGTCTCAGAGATGTGTATAGTGCCGCGCGTCAGTGCTCGTTTATTACCTCTCGCAGAAGAAGCGTACACAATGCGCTGTGAATCCAGTTAGACTGGCATTGGTTGCACGATTACAGGGCTGATAATTTGGTGATAGGTGAGAACTACTAGGGTCATTCGAATGCCAATTAGTGACTTTTTCATCAAATCTGGCCTCACTTATAACTTAGAAATAGGCTGCTCGAAATATATTCTGTTTTCTTACGCGGACTACAGGGCTTAAGTACTATATTGTGCTAGAATATTGCCAGCCTGGGATAAATACCTAAGTAGGCTACAATCCGATTCGCGCTGTGCTTCTATTATATTCAGCATCCCCCTTTTTGCAAATAAGCAAAGCGTGCATGCCAATTGCGCTACCTGCCCATCAGATCACCACATCACCAGATATTTGAATTTTGCTTTTGCAGATCTTCTAGTATGGGTGGATCGTCTCGACAGTTGGGTATTTTATGCGGTTCATCGCGCATGTTGCTCGCTATCGCCGGAGGAATATAGTGTATGTTGTTGCCGGTGCTCGTTAGTCGCCTCAAGACGTGCCATGTGCTGCGAACCCAATTCAAATGATATTGGTTATACGAGTACAGGACTGATATTTTGGTAGTAGGCAAAGGATACTACGCCCATTTGAAGACCCGATGATCAATTTTTCGTCGCATCTGATACCACACAAAACTTCCAAACTGAACAATTCAAATCAATACTTTGGAATTGTAGTCCATGTGAGGTCATAGAAATAAGGATTACCATTCCACAGTGGTCCAGAATGTAAATTTAACAGGAATTTTGAGATTTTTCTAAAACTAAACAACTTAGCCTTAATAAGTCTTTGGAGAAGTTTTCGTAGTTTGTGGGCCTCTTCTTTTTGTTAAAAAAACAGATAGGGTAATTGTACCAAGATCAGAAAAATAACTTTCTAATTATTCCAGCTAGAGCCAAATAACCTTCAGCGAAGTTGTAGAACGACAAATCTTGGAAAAGTTTGCTGAAGACATGTGAGCTCTACCTATCATACTTTTCATTTTACAACTTATACTTTTATTTTAAAATTGAAGGTTAGGGTGTTTCTTAGTGTTTATCAGAAAAACTGTTTTAGTTAAAAAACTTTTGCGGTATTGATTTAAAAGTGAAGTAGTCTACAGACAACTTTAAGATTGTTTTAAGGAAAATAACTTGTTTCATGGCAACTATTTATATCTGTTTCATGACTATTATATCTAACTATTTTTGCTGATGAGTTATGAGCACTTTTTCGCCAATATCACTCATTGGGGCAACCAAATAATAATTCTTTTTCAAGTATAACTAAGGTCATTACTAGAGTTATAATTGAGCAAAAAACAACGAATACGTTATTTTCTAAAAGTTCCTAAAGTTAATTACAAAAATTCTATTTTTGATATTATAAGTTCTTATATCTTTTGAATAATAGAATAATTTTTATAAAAAAGTTCTAATACCTTTCAAACGAAAAATTTTTGGTAGTTGGAGTTTTAAAGAAAATTATGCACCTTAAAATAATCTTGTACCCTTGTCCATAGGGTACTTTAGAGTAAAATGAAAACTTTTTACAGAAATAAAACCGTTTTTAAGGAACACCTTACAGCTTACATTTGAATTTGTCGGGTAATGGAAAGTATAAAAGCTAGAGCTTGCGTGTCTTCAGCAAATTTGGCTAAAATGTGTTGTTCTACAACTTCATCGATAATAGTCGAGCTCTATCTCGAACCGTTCAAAAGTTTCATTTTAAATATTGCTAAAGTTAGAACCACCCTAGCTTCTGTTTAAAGCAAAATAAAGGGCTTGTAAAGTACAACAACTTTGCCAAACATATTGTAAGGCCAAATCATTTAATTTTAGCAAAAAGATAAAATTCCTGCTAAATTTACATTCTGGAGCCCTGTCCATTCCAAAGTACTAAGTAACTCAATAGTGACATTATTTCTAGGACCCCAAGGTAAGCCAATAAAAGTGTACTTTTTCGAAAATTATACCGCGGCGGAACCCATTATACTATGTAGTGCTGTTCCGTTTTTGTCGTGGCTAACGACTTATCATTCAATATACGGGCCCTTTTCAAAATTTCGGGATGAAAGTCGTGTAAGGTTTGGAACGCTCATATCTTTTCATATCATACTGCATGAAATTAATCAATTTTCGGAATTTGTCGAAAATAAGTTCAACAATGTTGTATAAAATTTTGAGGTATGTATGATATGCATTAATAACGCAAACCTGTTTAGAAAAATCTTTCGAACAAAACTACTTGGAAATGGGGAAAAGTTTCAGCTCATCTCGATCAGAGCCTTCAATATGATGCACCAACCGGACACTGAAATGATGAGAAATGTTAAATGTGGTTTATTTCAATTTTTTGTGTAGAGCTGTTTAGAGCGTAAAGGGTTCTCCAAGGGCTGCACAATACCGGGAAAAAATATTTGTGAACTGTACACGGCTGGTGGATGAATCAATTTGTGTCGTTACCTACTTACCTAGTTAGAGAGTAGCATGCACGACGAAAAACCGGATTTTTAACACCCACCCGTAACCAGTTCGTGATTCTTTACTGCTAACTTCATGCACCGAGCAGAAAAAACGGATTTTACAACACCCAACTAAAACCAGTTCGTGATTGGTTACCGCTAATTTCGTGCACCGAACCACACATCTTGAACAAAATAATTGTAATTTTAGTCGGTTTCTATTATTCGACCTAGTTGAATAACCGGAGACTACATTTCAACATTTTTCCTGCATTCGTGAACGTTTTTCTTAATAAATCGCTGTTTTAGGCTTTTAAAATTGTATAAAAAAATTCTCATCTACAAAACAAACATAAAAAAGGAATTGTTAAGGTATGAGAAAAATTAATTACGATCAATTTAAAAAAATAAAGACAATCGGTTGAGTGGTATTTCAGAAATCGTGATCACGGGAAAACCATTTTTTTAAAAATCGGTGTTTCGAGATAATCGAGTTTAAAATTACCACTGCGCTTGGTAGACGAAGCACGCTTGGAAGCGCTGTAACTTTCGATCTATTTCTCGGATCTCTATAAAAATTTGGAAAAATATTCTCAAGGAGTTGTACTTTCAGATAAAGTAATAAAAAAAATCGATATTTTGAAAAATTAAAAAAGGTATGTATGACCCTTAAGCTTCATACACACAGTATATATGCGTCCTTATTCCAATTTTAATAACGAGACACGAAAGCCTTTGAAATACTGTATAACTTCGCAGAACATCAGATTGCACTAGCTCTTACCATTGTATGGATAGGAGTATTACCTTGAATTAATTTTGATCACTGGCGCCACCATGTGGTAGAATTCTGCATTTTTCAAATGAGAAAAGAAAATATTTTTTACTACTCTACAACTTTGTAGAACATCCAAATGCTCCATCTCTTACCGTTGTACAGATAAGAGTATTCCCTTTAAATTGCTTGGCTCACTACCGCCACCTTGCGGAGAAATCCTGAAACTTTCTAGTGAAACCGAAAAGTCCTTTTATTCCTCTACAACTTTGTGGAACATCATAACTTTCTATCTCTTATCGTTTCAGAGATATATGAGTTTTTCTTAACTTTGTCCCACCTTCACTCGTGGTTCACATACATGAGATAAGCGGAGTACGCCCTTTGCGAATGTTAAGCAGCAGTATCCAACTTTAAACGTTAATAACTCTTTAACGGTTGGTTGGATTGTCTTGCAGTCTTCGACAAACTTGTTCAACATATCTTCAAAAGCTTAACTCCTTCCTAGGTCAGTGATCGGAAGTTTACAGCGACATCTAGCGGCGATTTTGTGAAGTGCGAGTGTTTCCCCATACATTTTGGCAACAAATCCCATACAAACTTCAAGCTCTTTGGGGGAGGGGTTAGGGTTAACCGATTTCGCTCAAATTTGGACAGTGTCATTTTTTCATGATTTGGAACGACGCTAGGGGGTGTAGATTAGTGATTTCAAAAATGGTCGTTTTATTGTCACCCTAATAAACATATATGTATTGTTTCGTTCCGTAGTTTGTGATGCCACATTATATCATCAAATTTTAGCTGAACTAATTGTCACTGTTGGTTCAGGTGAATTCTTTCAAGTTTGAAGCACAGACCTATTTGGGAAAGTTTAAAAGCTCGACTCAGCACCAATATTTCATTATAAATATAGTCGATCAACGACATCGGTTGCCGTCTGACTGGCATAATTCTATTTCGGTCTCTGAATGCTCGCCAAATCAAGCATCATTAATTATCACGATAGAATCTTTGGTCTTTTAGGAATAATTCAACCTGTGGGTTGTGAGCCCCTCGCTTTTAATAGCTAGAATAAATGAGCACATTAAAGCAATACTTACTTATCGTTGAAATGAACATAATGACGAACCCAGCGAACATGGGAATGCTATAACCTATCCTGGATGGAAAATGAAAGGGTACGTTAGATGTCGTGAGTGTTTCATCTCCCATTCACGGTAGGATGTGATATGTTCCCACCAGTGCGAAAAGGTGTTGAAACAAACTTACTTATACGTTAATGGCCCGACTATTGGATTAGCGAGCAGCTGGACGAAGGCTTTCGATGCAAACATGAGACCAACTTCAACTGTTTCCTCCACCAGTTCCTTATGGCGCTCCTCCCTTTCAGCGTACCAACTGGCGTTATCTAAAAAATCGCCTCGTTTATGATTTTCATTGTTGACAGATGGGTAGGTGAAAGAAGAACAGAGCCAGATTTGTTTACATACCATATCCAGGAGTGGTGATGTCAATCCCATTGTACGGTGTGGTAGATTCCTTCTCGCACGGAGACAACGTCGTTGGAGGAGTTTTGGGGAAGCTAGCTAGCGGTGCATCCGGATGCCTGATGTCATACAGGAACTCGGGTATAATTGGCACTGTAATCAGAAAGAGGAATAGCTTTTAATTCTGATGGAATGTTGGAAATGCGATTCAATTTAAAATAATAAAAAAAAATTCTGACTCAAGCGGCCCCCTTGCACCGGAAATGAGATCGAACAGTGAGGCGTGAAATTGGGAAAACACTACCCATCGTCTGCCAGTGGCACTGAATTGCCTGCGGTAAGCGTACTGTTGGAAAACTAAACTAGGACTTCCGCTTTCGGGGGCAACGAGCAAAGCAACAAGTATTCCGAATTGAATTATGTTGTTTTAAATGAGAATTGAAATTTACCCATCAACCTGAGCTGGGGGCTTTCCCGTTGTTGATGCACAAGCCAGAGTTTTAGGTCTCGAAAGTTTTTCCGGAATATTAATTGTATTACTTCGGTTTTCAACAGCTGCACTCGGCGTTGGTTGGTTGGTTCAGGATGGAAGAACGATTTTAGCGTCAGCGTCAGGATTGATTCGGCGAAGAAGTGTAAATGAAACAACTTGTTAATTTCTTGTTTATTATAACATAAACCAGTTATCTTTTAATTCAATCGGGCGGTGGATACTGTTCATCAAGCTTGCTTATGCTTCTTTCGCGTAATATTTGCATCTGACAGTGTACTGTCCTTTGACGTGGGTTAGATTTGCCAACTGTTCTCTTTCTAAGTTGCTTAGTTCTTTGAATACCCTGATTTACGATTTGACGTATAGACGAATCATCTTCGATCGGAAGGTGACTAGATAATTTGTATATTCGATATAAAGTCCATATTTTTACTGATTCAGATACCAATTTCTTCGATCTTGAGTATGTGGAATAATAATTAGGACCTGTTTGAAATTTGAAATTTTTTTTTTATTGATGCTAAATTTTGACACATCTACATCTTAAAACAAGGAATTCAAATCGATATGCAAAAAATATTAATGCAATTTTATTCATACTAATGGAATATTGGGGTGCGAGACGTTCGGCATAAATACGTTAGGCATAAGTACGTTAGGCATACACTGTTGGCCAATAAAATAGGTGTGTGATATTTTGTTTTTCTCTCAATTACGCATACCAAGTTGCAGCAGTCTCAATCACACCTACCGCACACAGAAGCCTTGGGATCTGTCATGTTACTAGTGGGTTGTTGGCGCAGATTATATTTGCAATCTTTGTCAAGATGCAAAACAAGACTACCGCAGGCTTTTTCGTGTGGTCAATATAATAGGTGTGTGAAATATATTAACGTGTTATTATTTTACATAATTCCATTATACGTTTTATTTGGTGAAGTTTGAATTCTGCGTGTTAATAAATGTATTCAAATGTTGAATAAGTCAAAGATTTGTTATAGAATGGGTCGAGCATCTCACTGTACTCAAGTGGAACGAGTTTTGCTAAGAAATTTTGTTCAAGAAGATAAGACGTATAAATAAATCGCGAATACACTGCGGTGTTCCGAAAACTTCGTTACAAATACCTTAAAACCTTTGAAAAAAGGAAACACGCAAAAAACCCAAGAAAACATCTACAGCAGCTGACCATCGTATTGCAATTTTAGCGAAATCTGATCCATTCCCGTCATCCAAAACCAATTCAGCACAAATTGGAAAAGTGGGAGGTCCAAGAACAGTTCGCTGTAGGCCGTAAAATTCCAATCTTCCAGAAAGAATTGCTAAGAAGGTTCCACTATTTCGATGCCAAAGCCTTTGAAGAAAAATGCAATTTGCTTTTCAACAGCGTTAATAGGCCTGGTTCAGAAGGAATCAAAAAATGGCGACATATCCTTCGGAGGGACGAATCAAAGGTAAACCTGTTTTCCTCCGATGCACAACGAAACGTTAAACGTGCAAAGTGCAAACAGTTTGATCTGCGACACACGCAAAATATGGTAAAGCACGGAGGCGAGAACAATGAGGTTTGGAGCTTACTTCTCGTAGAATTGCTCAGGTCCTATTCTTCGCAACGTCACTATAATGGCAAGATTCGAATGCAAGGCTAAAGGAATAAAGGATGGACATCCTAAAGGATGTCATGCAGACCTATTCCAAAGATAACGTGCCTTTACATGACAGTTTCTGCAAGATATTGACCAAAAACACACATCGAAGTATGTAAAGGAATGATTTCGGGATAATAAAGTGACTATAATTTCGGACCCTACCAATCTCCTGTCATCAATCCCGTAGAAAATTTACGGAATGTACTTAAAAAGAAGTTATTCGATCGAAATTTCACTAATAAGGATCGTTTGTGGGAAGCAGCTTAAAAGGAATGCTACCCTATACCAACGGAAACTTATCAGCGTTTGAATAACTCAATGTCAAGACAAATGGATAAAATTTGGTTGAATAAGGGAGCTTACACAGGTTACTAGTTGTTAAAAATGTTGAAGTCTTCAAATCATTGGATTTGAAAAATTTTAATGCAATGGATTACAATACACCTATTTCATTGACCAGGTACTTTTTTGGATTTCATAGAGAAGAAAGTGTTACGATAAAGCATAACATTTAATTTACAAATAAGGGTGTTCTTTTTCATATTTACGACTGTGTATAACTATAAAATATTTGAACATAGAAATATTTTTAGAGAAAACTCAAAATTTCATGTATTTTTATCTCACACCTATTTTATTGACCAGCAGTGTACATACGTAAGGCATAATGGACGATTGGCATAATATACGTTAGGCATAATGGACGATTGGCATAATGTACGTTAGGCATAATGGACGATAGGCATAATTCACAAAAATATAAAAATAATCGTTAGAGTCAGAATAAGAAAAAATGATATTTTGCTATACCATACCTTCGCATAACTTTAGCGAGAGACTTTTACATAGACTGAAGAGTCTATGTAAAATAATAATCTGACACTTTTGATTTCGCTGTTCCTTGGAATTTTTTTAAATTTTGTATCAAGACTGCGATGCTGTCAGACTGAAACACAAGCGTCTCAGCCAGAACACCAAGGACAGATATTCAAAAATAAAATTGGCTCAATGGGTCGGTAAAAACCAATTCAAAATTATTTTATTTTGCTAAAATTTGAAGCTCGCGCAGTTTTTGTTATTAATCAAATATTAGTTGTCTACTTTTCAAGAGCTAAACCAGAAGTAGAAATATTTTATGCAGTACTGACCAAATTGACCAAAAATGAAAACTAACGCATTTAGACATACTAGTTCTTCTAATACATTTTTTCCAAAGCACTAATAATATGGGAGATATTTAACCCTTGCAAGTGTAGAGTTTTTTTCTATTTTTTGGTAGACGAGATAAGGAAAATATTCCTTCAGTTTTAATACAAGCAAATTTCTAGCCTTTTAGATGTATTACCAATTCAGTTGCATCCAAATATTTAAAAAAGCAAAATAATGAACAGACATTAAGTTTTGGATCCAATGGAAACTGGCAGCGTTATGTAAAGGATCAACATTAGGCTACGGATTCTACGTTTGTGGCGATACATTTTTCGTTTCGGAAACTCATCACAGTACAGGAATAAACTATCTCTCACATCACATATGATGGCCTCGAGAATACAATCATTGTGCTTAAGAATATGGGAGATAATCAATATAGAACCAGCACTATTCGTATATTCGTTGAATGAATACTAAAATGCATTCTTTCTTTCATGAGCTGTTCTTCAAGGTTATATATTTTCTTCTTGGACAATTACACCTTGCATGGATGAAGAACTAATTTTAGCGTTCATAGGGTTCAAGGAAAACAAAAACCCCGCTTTGCAATATGCTTCTTTCGCCGCGCTGGAAGTTGCTCAATATTTACCTTCCAGTGCTCAACAAAATTCTCCTAGAAAATTTTCAATACTCTATATGCTAGGAAAAGATAGCCAAAGACGGTCCAAATTGATACGCTTTATCAGTTTTTAATAATAATGGAAAATAATGAAGATATATCAAAATTTCATTTATCAACGCCAACTGTAAATATCTGTGGTGGTACTGCTCCAGCAGAGTTATATCAGACTAATAGCAATAACTTCAGTTCTAAGTTCTAATAGTCGCTATTTGTTATTTGTTTATTTATTTGTTTGTGAGTAAATTCTGCCTAAATCAAAAGTTTTAGCCGTTTAAAAACGTTGTTCTTTACGTACGCCCATGGCATGAAGGGGTTGATGTGCTTTATTCATACCTTAATACAAAATAGACTGATTTTAAACAAGAGTATTTAGCCTATTTTAGAGATGTGCAATTTGTTCATTCGTGCATTCGATGTGCATTCGTTCTGCATCTTTTATTTGAGGGAAGACTTCTTAAGGTATATACAATAGAATAAAATGCTGATCGAGTTTTATCAGGTTCCAGAGTAATTTAAAAAATTTCAAACATTTGCGCTCTTACCACCCGAGGCTGTCACCAGCAAAAAGTTATTTCCTTAAATGATACTTCAATATGATAATTTATGCGTAACGTGCTTTATGCCAATCGTCCATTATGCCTAACGTCCATTATGCCTAACGTATACTATGCCTAACGTCCATTATGCCAAACGTCTTTATGCCTTATGTCCATTATGCCTAACGTATGTATGCCTAACGTATTTATGCCTAATGGGGTACACCCGAGTATTGTACACATGGAAATATTTTTAGAGACTAGATATGCAATATGTATTTTTTTTTTCTAATAAGATGTATTATTTGATTAACAATTAACACAAGGAGAAACCCTGTTAGGTTTTTATAAGGAAAGCAAAAGACATAGGAACAAGAGGAATTGATTCCAACAGCAGAGTAGCAGAGACCGTATCAGGGAAAGTGAAGAGTGGACGGACAACAATGACAGGGAGCAGAAGAAATCATACTTGGAGCTTTTTGCCAAAAGGCAGATCACAGTCAAGAAATCATGAACCGGATCGCTGGCGGCCTCCTTGGTTTTGCACTGGGGACTCTTTTGGAACCAGATTAGCAGGTATATGTTATCACATATAACATATCAATCCAAAGTGAGGTGATAACTAAATTTGGATATTTATTGTGTTTAAAAATCTGTATATGAGAGACATGTACGGGAGGCCGTAGAGATTCATTAAACGGAGATCTGGCGCTAGAACACTAAGCGCTCGACCAGACAACATGTTTAGTGTCGCGATAATCGTCACCACAAGTGAAGAGATAGCTCTCCATGGCCCCTATACGCCAGAGATGCGCATTCAACGTAACAACCCAAATGAAGTCATGACCCTCATCCATCCCTTTGAACCAAGGTTTGTTGATACCTTTTGGGATTCCTAAACATCCATTGTCCCACGAAATTTTCCAAATTCCAAGCGTCCTCTGACAAGAAATACTGAAAAACTCGTTGAAGCTATACGATCTTTCATAAATATCACCATCCAATGCCTAAATGTCCGTCTTCTCATTACTATTCTAATCTACCGCCTTCTCATTGCCCCGAATGGAACAATGCGAAGGAACCCAAACCAAGGTAATCTGATATGAATTTTCAGATAAGGCACGCTTAGCGCGAGCATATTTGCTGTCAAATGAATTTGTGTGTATACACAGTATTATCTTTTAATCGCGAAACGTCTATTGTTTGATTGTGGATTTATATGGAGGGCTGTTGCCGCCGAAAAATGATTCGTGGTTCTATGTATTCTGAGCGAAGTTTGAATCAAATACACAACGTAGGGCCTGGCCGCCAGACAAATCATCTCGTTAATCCGTCGACAAACCGGTGCCAATAACCGCGTTTATAACGTCGCTTATATTCGGAAAAAATCGGGCGATCCGGCGTTGAGGTTATAAATAAAGAATATTCGGGCAATCCCTTATAGATCTTTTTCGCGTACGATTCTGAGCACTCTCTGCCCATCAGGGAGTGGAAGACCGTCCACGGGTGTTCGCCCCAGGTACTCGTTTCGTCTAATCTTTATTTGCAGTATCGAGAATCAAGCCAGCCAAAACCTTGTATTTTTGCGCCGGAGGAATTTCTTGTTTTTATTCGATTGTTTCATATATAGTGGGACGTATAGATCTTTCAATAAATGGGTACAATCTAATTGTAGCGCGGTCGAGTACACTGATTAATCTAATGTGCTTAATAGCGCTGGTGAAGTAGGAATCCGTGTCATTCCTACCGCACTCAAGATGGTCATATTGAAATTGTCGCAAATATCATGCAGTAAGGTACATCGGTCTCTAGTCTTCTATAATTAGTTGAGGTGTGAGTAGGGTTTTGGTACTGTCTGAAAGGCTTGGGGGTGGGATGTATACGGAAGCAATGCTTTGCCTTTAATTCCAACCTGACAAGCGACAGCTTCAATACCTAGTATCGAGCAAAGATTAATTCGATTGAATGAATAGCAAATTTTGATCCCTAAAAGCGCACCTTCATTGTGTTTTCTAGGTCCTGGCGAATAATATTACAATTGTAGCAGTTGGGATATACGTCGGACGTTAACCAGGTTTTGCATAATACAAATATATTACACTACAAATTATTTATTAAATGTTTCAAAGAATCGATGATACTTCTGTATTCAGAGACCAAATTCGCTCGCTGGATTAGTCATCGCTGGATACGATCGTTCAAGGAGGACCATTAGTCCACCCTATCATATATCGTCGCTGTTGTGCTATCTTATGACAAGCGCCATTTAGCATATTTCGAGAAAAACAATTTTTAAAGTTTGAGATTGAATTTCTTGAAACTTATAAATGGTAGAAACAATGCAAAGAAGACAATTGATGCTTCTAGCTATTCTGCATTAATCTCTCAAATATTACGAAGATCGGTTGACTATGTTGCGAGTTTTTACTATGAATGTAAACAAAAGTCGCACTCACACGTGTCATAGGCGTGTATTGATGACAAAATTTGTATGACGTGTCATAATCGTGCATGGAAAATTTTCCGTAGAAAAAAATTATCAATTTTTAACTTTTATTCATATCTTTGCGTTCATATAGTCTATAAACAATCGGTGAAATGCATTTTGAAGGAAATGAGTCAGGGAATCTAGAAAAAAATTGTTATTTTTGGTTACAGTGTTGCCAAATATCTTTTATTGCCAGTTTAAAACTAAAACTGTGTTTTTCTAACAACTCGTGTAATTTTCCTTTGAAAATGTTTATGCCATTGTGTTCCTCAGACATTTTCACGCATAAAAATATCTAAAACTTCAATATAACTTGTGCAAATCCCTAGATACAGTGGTTTGAAGCAAAAAACTCAAAATTTCACATCATGTTTCTCGCTATATCTAAGTAACCAAGTAGAATTTCAAAATTCTGAAAACGCCCACTTTGTAGAGATTTTTCAAACAAGTAATGTGGCATATCTAACTCAGTTTACCCCAAAATGGCGTTTGTCATAAGATAGCACAACAGCGACGATATTTCATCTGTCCAGTACTAGGTTTAATCTCTGGCTGAAATACACGAACACTTGGAGTTTTTGTTGTCCCATGTGGAAATTCCTGCTAATTTCTATGATTTCTAAGCCCAGGAGCCACTTTTTTGTGGGAGACGATCCACTGCGACCAGTATTTAAATCTATTGTGGTAGTCACTTACTTCGGTTTTGTAACAGCATTTTATCGAGTTATATTCTGAGGTCCACACTCTCAGGGCTGTACGAGGCAGCTTAGCAGTGGAAATGTTTTTCCATGCGATTGTTAGACTTTCGCTCTTAAGTGAACAAGGGAGCGTAGAAATTAAATTAAATTCCGTACTGTCGGTATGCTTAAGTATGATGATACGCGGATGCCGCCGATGATGCATTGCGTTAGTCTCACCATTCCTCAATATCTGAGTATCGATACTTCGAAAGTTCAACGCGAACATTTCGATAGGAAACAAAAATATCTAACAACTTGGTTGACAAAGCTACGGCTCGAGCAATTTGACCATTTTCAACTCCCCCTTGCTGCAAGGAGCAAATCGATTTGCAGCAGCTCCGTCGTTACCATTCACCAATACCGGATGCGACATTACATCGTCACATCGGAAAATTTCTTTCTCTTTCACTGGAAACCCATCCGGGCAATAAGTGATACATAATTGAATCGCTGTGAAATTTATTAGATCACAAATTGCTCGCTTTTATGTTGCCATCAGCCTTATTTGCTTCATTTCGTCACCTTCTATCACGCTTGCCAATATTGCTCTGGTAGTAGCAGTATCAACAATTGGTTCCAACGCCATTCCATCGTCGGGATTCAGACTATATATATTTTGATTGGCTTATTTTACTGAGGGAGTAGAAGAAGAAGGAGCAGGGGAAATTGTGGGAACCCTATACTATACCACCCTACTAGCATGACTTGTGTCCCGTGCGGCATTTAGGAATGATCTTCACTTCATTTTCTCCCCGGAGGCAGGTTATCCAAGAGCGACAGCATAGTAGTGATACTTCACCTTTGCATGTTAGTTTAATTTGCCAAATTATCGATTGATGAAGGGTCTTGTCTATTCATAATAAAAATCTGATGAGTTTTAACGTTGCCTGCTCAATGTCTAGTGTCTGTTTGTTTTTGCTAGATGATATTTTTGATTTTATCGATGTTACAATGTCAATGTCTTCCAATTTCCAGGATTCCGGAAAAAATTTCAATGTTTCAAATAGTTGTAAAGATAAAAAAGCAACTTCTGATATTTTTATTGAAATATATTTCTCCTGAGTGGGGAAAAATTGATGTAAAACTATTTTTTCTCAACTGACGAGAAAATTGTATAAAACCATCTTTGCGCGTGAAGAGCACAGCCTAAGTAACAATTCAAGTTTTTTTAGCACACCACAAGTGCAATCTAAGTTTTAAGAGAGACTTCAAGAGTGTATGGCACTCAAACCTCAATTGTTACTAGGGAGAACCAATAACTAAATTAGTTATGAAATTTGCGTTGCGACTTCGTCTCATCAGAATCCAACACTAACTTCGTGACAAGACTAAGCTAGCGCCGGATAGCAACTTGGAGGCTTTCCATTGATCGATGACCAAGCAATTAACGAAACATTGCAGCGTCCCATAATAGAACCAAAATTGACCTATTGCTTTATTTTAAATACCTACTAAAAGGAGTCTTTTTTAATACAAAGAACATAGAAGATTTATGGAAAAGTGGAAAAGGCGGATCTAAATCCCTTTGGCCAGCACTCCTACAATACGGGATTAACGGAGTAGACGTCATATGTATGTATCTGACGCCATTTTGAAAATCAAGACGGCGACTTCCAGTTTAGTGAAATACTCTTAAACCCAATCAATATGACTATTTTTGGAACGGGCTTCACGAGTAGACGCCAAATATCAATGTCTGAGACCGTTTTGAAAATCAAGATGGCGATTTCCGATTAGGCGGAATTCTCTAAAACGCAATTAATATGGGTATTTTCGGAATGATTTTCTAGTGCTAGAGATAGATGTTTGGCGCCATTTTGAAATTCAAGATCGCAACTCCTGGTTTAGTGAAATTCGAAATAACCTAATCAATATTTGGAACGGTCTTGACGAGTAAAAGCTAGAAACCGATGTTTGGCGCCGCACAGTGGCTGGAGGCTGGCCAAAACCTCAAAAATTTATTTTTGAAATATTGATATTTTCTATTTTTCCTAAATTTATCATGTATTGAATGATGTATATTCAAAATATTATGATCATTGGATAAGAACACGATTTTTAACATGAGTTTAAACGTATCAAAGTTCGGACTTTTTAATGATTTTCATTTCCGAAACCACCATTGCTCTGTTCACTTCAAATGCATGTTCCTCTTTTGATTTAGGTCCGATTTTAGCACAACTAGTTTCATTGTGTAGAGGAACGAAAGAACTTGGTTAGTGAATAAAATAAATTAAGTAAATTTGCTTGGAACTATGACTTTTTAGTTCAAATATGTTTGGGGTGGTCAGATCAAAAATACTTTTTTCACTAATGTATTCTGAACAAATTTCGGAATCATTTCGGAACGGTCACATAGTATACATTCTATGGTAAATAACCTCTACTTTTCGAATATCATGGTCTCGTTCTGCGCCTAGGTGCGCAAAAAGGTTTAAGGAGATTTTGAAGCTTTGTTGCTGGTATGGAGGCGCAGGGTGTTTTGTGTAAAATAGTTAGACAATCTACAGTAAACCAACACGTTATACAATAGATTTGAAGTATTGTTCTTCATTTTTATGATATTGCTGACATTGGTGAACAGTAACGGAAAATCTATCATGAAAATGGGATCATAGTTATAAGAAAGGTTCAATGACACTGTATGGAAAAATTCATTTAATATTTTACAACTTTTGACATCAAAAATGAGCTCAGCACCTCAAAATTAGCTTAAATTGTGATTTTCAGCAAAATTAGGTAACATTTGAGGTTTTGTCCGACTTTTGTTTGAAGACCCGCCACTGTGCACCGTTCTGAAATCTAAGTAGGCGACATCCGGTTTAGTGAAATTCTCAATAACACAATCAATGCACGAAAAAACGCCTAAGATAAAAAAGCGGCCTTCATTCACAAATTGATATGAAGAATATTTCCGTAAGCTTTTGGCGGGGTCGAGCTTACTTAGCAATAAATTGCTCTAAGGTTAAAACTAATTAATCGAAAGTCGAAACAAAAAAATAGGAGATAGTAGCAAATGAACTGATAGTTATTGTTATTATTATTGTTATTTATAACAAATTAACTGATAGTTTTAGACAAAAAGCTACATTTTCAAGATAACGGGATCGTAAAAAGAGAAAAGTCATCTACACGTGGCAATCGATTATTTAATCAAAAGTTCCTTTAAAAATTACACTAATTCAGTCGAGTTCAATGAAATGTTTTACTTTGCTCTACTTATCGATTATTAATCGCTCTCGTAAATCACACGACAACGTCGCTTCCGCTCTGGTGCAGTATAAGATATATTTTGGGCATGTACGCTTTCGTCATCATTTGACAGGAGTCAATGGCCCTCTAAATTTTTTTAATTCCTCCTGGTATCGAGCAACGGATAATTTTAGTTGTAAGTTTTGATATAACATTTGGTCGGTGTAAAGTCAGACCGAACTAAGTCGCAAAACATAAAAAATGAGATAATGATAACACTGGATAAAGATTTTTTTTGCCAGATTTGAAGTATGTAACCATAAACAACAATTATGGCAAAAATAATTTTCAATTGTAACGTAAAGGATGCTGCGTTTCAAACTTTAAACCCGTTTTTCTCGAAAATAAAGCGATCGTCGGCTGCATTGCACATAGCAATGCCTTTTTGTACTTGTTCCGGATCTAGTTCGTCGGATTATTCCTCTTCCATATCATGTTTTACAGTACAGCTGTAAAAGTCCTCGTTATCAAGCGCGGTATCTTCCATCCTCCACGTCTTCCACTGTTAAGTCGTTCTTTTCCACCTACTACCTGATCCAGGAGTATGATTTCCCTATCAGCAAACTCAGATTATGTTCCATATCAGACGCATCCTAGCCACAGTGGCTTCCAATAAGTATTCAATGTTGAAGTTGTTATAGCTGTTAACGCTGTGCCGATGTACCTAACGCATTTGAACATTGAATTTTTTTTCCAAGCGGTTGTCAGTGTCACCGTCAACTGATCCAGGATATATTTAACCTTCCGGCACTCGCGCTAGTGCACTGAGTGCACGCTGCTCTGAAAATCTAGCGAAATCGTCTTAGGGCACCAGCGTCTGCTCGTTCAGTGGGCCATAAGCGCGACTTCTATAAATAAATATTTATATGTGACCAATATGCTATATCTATATTTCCGGAACCGTGTAACCTTACGAAATTTCAAAATTTACACGTAACATCAACGGCACGGAACATTTTGACGTACGGAACGTGTGAATGAGCAAACGAGACGGGAGCTGGTGAATCGTCTGAATCGGGCTTAAAGCAGCACTGTAGTCCAGGCGACCTGATAGCAAATCCAAGGGGACATTATGCTCATGGAATCGAGATAGATAAGAAGTGTTCCACAAAACTCGTGTATAACCTAGTTTCTGAAATAAATGTGAAAAAATCCAAATATCTCTGTAAATCCTCTGCGCTTTGCTTGTTTTGCAAAAAAAAGTCGCCAGTCTCTATGTTAAAACTTCCGTTGAATAAAAAAGAAACCATGTACCCACCACCTAGCACCTTCCCTGTGTTCTAAAAGAAAACTAAACGTTGACTGCATGCTGAAAGTTTCCATCCTGCAAAAGCAGTAAGATTATCGCCTTGCTACCATCAACCTAACCCGCACCAGTCGGTACCAAATGACTACATGAAGTGTAGATTACCAGAGTATGTATAATTTATTTAAATAGAGAAGTAAAATTAGCTGGAAAATTAACCAGCTTTTTCCTTTCGTGGACAACTGGCATATCCCTGCTGCCAGCTCACGGTACGTCGAGTGGTACATCACTGAACCATCGAGCGTAAGTAAGTAAACTCACTATGCTACGACTACGATACTGCCCGGATTTGCCGGTTGATGCTAAAGAGCCTTATTGCTGCTAATGCTAATAGCAGCCGAGATGAAGATACCGTGACAATAAAAGAGTCAACATATTTTCTTTGAACCGTGGCAGGTGATGGTTATATGATGGGGTTGGTAAATATTTTTTTTTGATGTAATAAAATCCTTCTTTTGGATACTGTGCAGGGTACTATCGCTTGATTAAACTGTTGGTTGTAAAATAGGCAAATAGAAAGAAGTTAGAAGAAAATTATTGTATTAAAACAGAATCCCTATCCATAATAACAATGACCATCATCGACGGCATTTTGGGAAAGTGCGTTGAAGATAAACAATGTTTTTGAAATAATTTCTCCAATACAGTTTTGTTACTAACAGTACACAAACCCATCTGAATCACAAACCTCACATCTGTTACGGCAGCCGTTAATTTTATCAATGTAAAAACATATCAAGTGAGTTTTTTCTTACATGAAATTTAATGCTGAACAAGAGTTTTGTGTTGGTTTTTCGATATTTTTGTTTTAAAAAAAATGCGAACATCAGCATAAAACATACGCTTTGGGGCAGGATAGGTCAGCCGTTTGGGGGCACTATAGGTCACTACTATAACGTAAATTTGAGTTATTTTGATAGGAAGATTGTGCGTAATTTCGTGCGAAAAACACCAAAACGAATTGAAGAAGACATAAAGAACGTAATTACATCTGTTCAAGATGGCGCCAGTATATGCACAACTTCAATTTTACACTCTGGCGACGATAAGGACACCGAAGAAGTCATTCGCAAGTACAAAGCCAGACCCATCAGCTGAAAAAACATGTTTTTAAGATTTCCTTCCACGATTTCATGATATTTCACATTATTTGCCACTGCCTCATTTTCTTACCTAAATTACGTGAATGGATTGCATTTATTATTTGTGTTATAAATTTTTAAATATTCTGTAGTATAAATAAATTTGAACCGCTGATTTTCTAGACGTATACACTGTTTTATTTAACATCGAATATAGTACCCCCAGATTTCAAAACCATCGAAAAATGTACCTTCGCCTTATTGGATTTAGCATGGAAAATATTTAGCCAGGCATGAAATCATTATTGCCAAATGTCGCACGAGCTCGCCAAAAATATTACGACGGTTTATAAGTTTCACATATTTGATAACTCTATTTCTTAGCCGTTCAGAATCAGAATTTTTAAAAATGCATATTCATGGTGAAATCTTGGAATTGTTTCTATTGACGTTTTCGTTTGAGAATATAAGAATCACGCCCCCACCCTCTTCTTTTCATTTTCTGACTACGTCTATGTTATTCTGCAATCCATTCTGAACATTTCATTCGAAGGTACCAAGTCTCTACGATGAATTTATTTCCATTTATTTAAGTTTTAAATTTCGATGTCGGTGGTGCACTGGCATTGTTGGAAAAAATAATAAATTTTTACATTTGGATGGAACCATAAGATTAAAAATCATTATAACTATTTTTTGAAAACTCGTAGATAGTTACTGTCTTCGACAAAGTTGTTAACCAATGTTTGAACTATAGTTTTATAAGGCTGGGGTGGCATTCCACATCTCGATTCGAGTGACTCGATTCGAAACGTTTTGAAGTCGTTTCGACTAAATTGCGGCATTACGTATCGCATTCGACCAAGCGTTCGAGCTTGGTAGATTGCGGTACTAGATTTCGACTGCCTGTTCGAGCGCAAACTGTCAAATAAGAGAATACACTGAGAAAAAAAAAATTTTAATTCTGCTACGAATAAGTTTCATAAAACCAACTTTGGTAAAATATAGAAATTGTTTTAATTTATTTATTTTATGGTGGCTTTTTATCGAAATATATATGAAAAAGTTTCGCAAATATAACAATTTTTTCTAGTACACAATAGAGATGAGGACTTTGAAATAAAATCAATGTTGTCAAACATCGATCCAAAAAGACACGATGTAATATGGAAATACGATTTTTTCTTTCTATGTACGAAAAATAAATTTACCCTTACCAAAAATATTTATACTATATAAAACCATTGATAAAAGAACGAATCATTTCGTTTCATTCACGAAAAATAGTTTAGACATCGATGATAACTTTTATGCTTCGTACGGTTCAATCAACGTCAGATTTACAACTAAAACTTTAGTTCATTTCAATTTTGCATTCTTTAGCTAAAAATATATGACAGGTCTTTTTGTTATGGCTGAATATAATATTTACTTATGAGCTTTCAACTTTTAAAGTTAGAAAAATTAAACATTTTTCAATCGCTGATAGCTCGGAAAGTATTCGATGCATGGAAAAATATTAAATATAAAAAGTTGCATTTTCGCATGAGCTTGGAGGAAAAATTGAGTTTTTTTTAAAGTTGGATAATTTTTTTGCTTATTTTTTCTTCAAATAATAAAAATCATGTTAAAAATATTGTGTAAAAATTTTGAAGTGGATCTCAAAATGCTTTGCGAGAAATAAAAATTATAACATTAAAAAGGGCAAATTTTACATTAAACGCCACGTTATGGGCGAGCTTGAATTGAAATATCTCGTAAAGTAATAAGGTTCTCAATATGTTTTCATAGAACAAAAAACTTATTGGTTCAAGCTTGTTTTTTCAATATGTTTCTAACATTTGCAGAATTCATAACATAAATAACAAAAAAACTATATCAGATTTTTATTCGAAAATGCACTTTTTATTATTAATAAATTATTTGGTACAACGAAAAGTTTCCGAGTTATCAGTGGTTGAAAAATGGTCCAATTCATAGAATTCAAAAGCTCATAACTTGAAAAAATCTACCGTAGTCAGCCAAAACAAAAAATAGATGTCAACTATTTTGTGCTAAAAATGCAAGAAGAATTTTTGGTAGGAATTAAAATTGCGGTTGTAAATTTGACGTGGAATAACCCGTACATAAAATATGTAAAACTACTCAACTTTTCGTTCATCAAGATGCCATTTTTGCAGTTCGTGAATTAGACGAAACGAACTATTTACAATGCACGAAAATGCTACGTTGCAGAAAACGAGTAATGATTTTGTTCATCGTATTCATCGTATAGTAATTTTAATTCCACATTAGAATTTTTTTCAGTGTAAACAAAATTGCAGTTTGTTTTGTTTTTTTTTCTCCCGATGAGCTTCCAATTCACAGAACAAAAATAGTGATAGTGGTAATGAAATTGACCCAAACATGTTCATAATTTGTTCACGTCACTCACCCTTACCACCTTCTTTCAATTTTTTGGCATTATTTTAGTTTGATATAACTATGCTTGAACTTCTTACCACAAAATTTTAATATATCTCGCTGTTTAAGTTGAAGCACCGAAACATCGAAATGCCTAGCTGGTAGTGTCTCTTATTCGGACCTCGGTCGCACGATGGAATGTATTATCTGCAGAATGAGTTATTCACAATTATTCTTAGATTAAATAACATATTTAATATCTAAATAGTTGTTTAAAACAACACAACTTCGAAACCGCTTTTATAAAATCTTTTGGAAAATAATCTTAGCGAGCAAACTACCCTTTTCAATCAAAATAGCCGAATTTGCATTAAAATTTTTGTTTTCAGCGTTTTTTCAGGAAACTGATAGCTTCCAAAAGCAACAATGTTTTCAGCAATTGATGACACAACAATTTAAAAACTAGTTCGTTGAAATTGCCATTTTTTGTTGAAATAACCAAGACAAAAATTCGTTTTCGTGTTTGCGGGGTTTTACGTGTACTTGTTAATAAGTTATTTTGTTATAGCACACAACTAGAGATAGAGAGAACATAATCAAAATGAAGTGTTTCCAGAAATTGTAGATGGCATAACTATTAATCGATTGATGCATTCAAATTTGTTAGTAATTCAATTTGATTCAAAGTTCTTTGCTATATAAGATAATATTCTGTATTTTCATGCATTTAATACAAATGATGATATAACATCTAATTCTGTTGGTGTATAAAACGTACATTATGGCATTGAATTCAAGGCTATATTGTGATATTCAAAACAATTGAGGTATAGTCGGGAACAAATGAATCAATTAGAATATAAAATTGTTTAAATCACCACTGTGAAATCAAAAATGATTGTGATTCTATACATCCATCAAATAGCGATTAGACAAGTCAAGGTGCCTTCACTTTGCTCCATCGATTTGTTTTAACACTATTTTATTATTACTTGGTGTAGGATAATTTATCATCAATATTTAGTATTACTTTATCCAAAAAAGTATGTTCCTGATGGAGAAAATAGATATAACATAAAGTAACTGAAAGTACGTGGGAGCTTTTTACACCTTTTGGTAATTTTATATCCTCTAAGTATTCCGATTGTTAACCAATTTAAAGAATGGCATGAAATAAAAACTCAAATCATAATCTCGAACGACAGTCGACAGCAATCAAACTATCGAGCAAATACGTTCGACTCGAGTCGCTTTCGAGTTAGATTGTTATGGTTCCATAATGCCAACACTTCTCGATAATCTAATACTTCTTCGAGCGAACTCGAACGAAAATTTACTTTCGAGCTCGGTTCGAAATACATAATGCGAAACAAGGTCGAGTCGATATAATTTTGATCGAATCGAGATGCGTAATGCCACCCCTGGGTTTTTTTATATTGAGTGAAATAGCGATGATCTTTATTAACATAAAAGCCGAAGGCCATACAAACTTTCTTGATTCTGAAATCGATGTGAGTTGTCCAATTTAGTTTTGAGTCAAGAATTACCCCAACGCTATTAACTTGATCTGCGACAACTATTAGAGTCAAAGAACTGCAACGGACGAGCTCCGGTTTAATCATTCGTTGCGTGAAAGCACCATTGATGTTCTATTTGGATTAACTGATAGTCCAACATGAAGACACCATTTCTCAACAACACATCATATCAAAAAGTGTGTTAATGCAAATACCGGCGATCATTATATTATAATCATCGGCGAAATCATATGTCGGAAACCCAAACTCATTAAGTTTCCTCAACAAGCCATCGGCGACAAGGTTCCATAGAAATGGTGACAGCACTCCACCTTGAGGACACTCAGTTACCTTATCTCTACTTGTCTTTACGGGAGCAGAGATGTCGGTTGCTAAGCATTGCGTTCGTGATATATGAAGGCACTCCATGACCTCGTGCTGCTTCCAAAATGGATTCGAAAGAGACATTGTCAAATGCAACTTCAATATCGAGAAAAACTCCTAAACTAGATTGCTTTTGTGAAAAAAACTTTTTCAATTTTATACATTGTATAACAGGGTGGTAGTAGTTGCATTACATGCAGCGGGTGCTCACCCAAGCCAACATCTAGAGTGTAGTGGTCGATTAAACTTCCACTGTTTTGAGAAGGAAGGAGGTCAGACTGATCGGTCTACAGCTCTTTACCTCCTCATAAGTGACGCGGCCACCTTTGGGAATTAATTTTACAGTTACTCCCGGCACGCTAATGGAATGTATCCTGTTTCAAGACTACAAGTAAGAACCTTTTTTCAAAATATGCTTGAAGTGTTTTATATATTGTAGTAGAACTGGAATTTGATCGATTCGCCCATTTGATCGATTCGTTTGTCACAATTCTACGAGCAAACCGAGAACCAGAAGTACCTGAAATGAACTCAGAGGAAGCCGTCAGTGATGGCTTCGTACAGCCTGGAAAGTGTGTGTCAAAAAGACAGTTGGGTACTACATCTTCGTTAGACGTGTATTCACTATTAGTAGTTCCAATAGAACTGACATGAAAGTTTTCCGATTTCGAAGGCAACTTATTTTATCTTCTAGTCTCGTTGAGACTTGAGACATTTGTGCAACGGCTATTCCAACCACTTCGCTCAGATGATCAAAGGGCATTGCTATATGCTTTGCGAGCCAGTTTATATGCTCCCAACCCGTGCGTGCGTCTACAATTCCAAGCTATTCTACATAACTTTTTGAGTCGAACAAGTTCGATATTCCAGCAAGGTGTTTCTCTAGAAGCACGCATAACTCAAACCGGGCAAGCCTCTTGGTGAAGATTCAATGGCCGGAAAATAGACCTGAAACCAAGTCGCTAAGCCATCTTCGAAGAGGTCCTGTTTCGTTGATTTGGGATTACGATATGTGACGATATCTAGTGAGACGTTTAAATGATCTAAGAAGATGTACTTATGATCAGATAACAACGGTCGAGCACATTTGATACGAGCCAGAGTTGGCAACTCATGCATAATACTGTCAGAGCAGAGAGTTACATCTAACACTTCTTCTCTGCCAGTTCATGCAAATCTTGGACGATTTCCTTCATTAAGTATGTGCAGATTGTTACTGCTTAAGTAATCTATTAATTCGGTGCCTCTGAAATTGGGTCATTAAATGCAAAAAAATCTGTTTTTTTTTACATACATCGATAAAGCTGATTTTCGTGATTTTCCAACTCAGGAAACGTGAAAATAAAATTTAAACTTAAAACAAAGAAATGTGTTGACAGTCTTTATTTGACACTATCAGAAGCGTTTGGAATATCGAATTTCACGACTAATGATGCCCTGTAAAAAAAAATGAATACATGTTTTCCCGCAGGGTTATTTTTATTTGACATAAACACTATCCAATGTATATAGTTTTTTTTTTCATTTTGGTTGTTGTTTTGATAGGCCGGATGTAAACAACCACAGTTTTCCTATGTATGGTTGTCTATGTTTACATAAAATTTATTTTAAAAAACAAAAAATCGTTTTTATGTATTGCAACGATTTTTTTTAAAATAAAGTTATATTATGTATATTGGACTTAAAATTTATCGAATGGAACGGAAAACTATATATAGCTTAATGACTCAATTGATATCTGAGCTGCCCCAAATTATGTGGTGGGTATTTGCATCACCGCCGAGGATAAAACTTTTTCTGCCACAGTATGATTCAACCCTTTTTAAATCATCAGAAGGTTCATTATGCAACAAATATGCCGATCAATAGACGTATTTCTTGTTTATGTTATAAGCAGTTATATTGACTGTGACAGTACAAATATCGCGAGTTGTTGATAAGGATAAGACATGCGTCAATAGCACTATTCGCAAGAATACATGCACAAGGCATTCGAGGTGGATTTGTCATGCTATTTTTGTTGAAAGCTACGAAGACGGGATTGAGTAGTCTTTCCAACATAGAAGTGTCCGCCGGTTTCAGGAAGGCTTCCTGAACCTTTTTTCGCTTCCAGTTGATCCAGAATCGGGGGCAGTACGGATTCCATGGGATTCAGTTGAGTCATCGCGAACTGTTTGTTGGTTTTGTATGAATAAGTTTGAGTTTTTTCCTCTTCCGGACTAATTTACTTTGAAATCGACCTCCTTCCTTAACCGGAGCAATGAATAATATGCTAATAAATGCGTAAACTTTTCTAAGATGCACAAATATATATTCATGTGACCAACGAAATCGTTCGTAATATACACTAATGCTTAATTAAACGAAACATTTTGTTTCATTCACGAAAAATAATTTCGTTATCAATGATGACATTCGTGCACTGTACACTAAATAAGTAAAATGTTCGTAAACTTTCGTTTATCAAGTGGCCATTCTTCGTGAGTTCATGAAACAAATGAAACCTACTGTTTACTGTTTTGCACGATCGATTTCATTATATTTAGGAATTTATATTTCCAGTGGTTTTGTCCGGAGAAAGATAATAGACTGTTATCCCGAGCAAATTCTAATGGGTTCAAACATCATACAACCCTATAAAGATACCATGAATATGGTCCGCGCCAAATTTCACAACCATAAAGATACCATGAATATGGTCCGCGCTAAATTTCACAACCATCAAAACACCATGAAATGGTAACCCATAATTACACCAGAATATGGTTTTTGAATGGGATCTTCCGGACCATGGTGATGCTGTTTTCATGGGTTGAAACCATTCAAGACACTATCAAAACACCATATAGTGGGGGTGAAATTGGACCATGAGCATGGGTACATTATGGGTTTTTCGTTTGCTCGGAATCAACCTCCTAGTAGACCCCAGTCGAGCAAAAAAACTTGCTCCTCTTTACTCCGGGTTGCTACTAGAAAAAGAAAAAAGAGCAGAAGAACCTAAAACCAAATCATGAAATGGGACGATAGTTTTGATAGATACATATTCATTCGCGTATTACATTTCATGCTCGTAAAAATAGCTGTATCTGTAAAATCACCGTGGTCCTGTGTTGTACACAATTTTCTTTTCTGAAACGATCTACATTCGAGCCTCAGCAGGTAGAGCTTAGCGGCAATAAATCTGTCAGTACAGCCTGCTTGCAGTACTTCGGAATGGTCCTCCTGGCCTTAATAGTTATTACTTATTAGTTATTGAAAATTGCTACTTGAGCCGCAGAAATCATTCTCCGTCAGTGTTACAGTTCGTAACGGGTTGATCCATAAAGGTGACTACATTTTTCTCATTTCGATTCACACTCCTCGTAGCTGGCTCTTATCATACCGGAAAACTGAAGTGCTTTGAGCGCGAGAATTGTGGAAAGGAATATTCTCTAAAGGGAAGTGGGAAAACCAACCGTAACCACGGTAACAAATCTTCTACGTTTTTGCCTTTCTCATATAAAGAAAGGCTATGCAATCACTGTAAAAATCGACTTTTTAACCGAGGCCCGGAGGGCCGAGTAT
Organism: Topomyia yanbarensis; assembly: GCF_030247195.1. Classification (NCBI taxonomy): domain Eukaryota; kingdom Metazoa; phylum Arthropoda; class Insecta; order Diptera; family Culicidae; genus Topomyia; species Topomyia yanbarensis. The sequence continues at coordinate 350,297,486 of NC_080671.1, read as the reverse complement.
CATACACCATTCGATTCAGTTCGTCGAGATCGGCAAATGTCTGTGTGTGTGTATGTATGTGTGTGTGTGTGTATGTGTGTGTGTGTATGTGTGTGTGTGTCATTTAAACTCACACAATTTTCTCAGAGATGGCTGAACCGATTTTCGCAAACTTAGTTTCATCTGAAAGGTATAACGCTCCCATAAGCTCCTATTGAATTTTTAGTTGATCCGACTTCCGGTTCCGGAGTTACGGGTTGAAGAGTGCGGTCACACAGCAAATTCCCATATAAACTGGTACCACCATAATGTTCAAATGATGTAAAACATATTAAAATTGATGTAACATTACTCTAGTTTGCGGGTCTGGATCACTAATGATCAATCAAAGCAGCTTTGACCACATTGGCCACCTATGACGGTTCATGACGCCCTCGGGGAACCCGCCAAGTTCCTAAGCTAATATCACACCCATTCCACAACGAATTCTCTACCGATTTTTACGAACTTAATTTCAAATGAAAGATACAGTAATGCCATTGACTGCTGCTGAATTTCATTCGGTTCTGACTCTTGCTTCCGGAGTTACAGGGGTGTTAGTAAGGATACACTGGAATTTCCCATATAAATCGGTACAATCGTAATACCTCAGAAGCTAAAAACTATTGAAATGGTCACCAAATTACTTCTAATCGTAGATTTAGATCACTGATTGCCAATCAAACATTCTTTGAATATATTGTCCACTATCGATGATTCCGGAAGTCCGGAATTCCGGGCATATTCCACAATTAAAGTCACACCGGTTCATCGGTGATGACTGAACCGATTTTCTCAAACCAAGTCTCAAATGGAAGGCAAAATATGCAGTTGAGTATTGCGTAGCCGCCCCTTACCCCCCCCCCCCCCCTCCCCACCTTGCCCTTACACCTCCCTCCTTCATCACTCCCCTCTTCTTGGATCACCCTCACGCCCAGATTTCCTTCATCCACCCCGTATACCGAAATAAGATGAAGGATTTCTGACGCATCCTCCACACCCACTCTACTAAACCCCCATTCCCTACACGTTCAAACGCATTCCACCAACCTTTGCAAATTATAATCACATGAAGATAACATTGAACTCATGCTTGTTAAGCTAATTAAATATTATTCTTTTGCCTTTCTTATATAGAAAGGTTATGCAATTGCTCCAAAAACCGACTTTCTAAACGAGGCCCGGAGGGCCGAGTCTCATATAACATTCGACTCAGTTCGCCGAGATCGCAAAATATCTGTGTGTATGTATGTGTGTATGTATGTATGTGTGTATGTGTATGTGTGTATGTATGTGTGTGTATGTGCGGATTTGTTAACAAAATGTCCACATCGGTTACTCGGAGATGGCTGAACCGATTTTTACAAACTAAGATTCAAATGAAAGTTATAATATTCCCATAGGTTGCTATTGAATTTCATTTTCAACCGACATCTTGTTCCGAATTACGAGTTGAAGAGTATGGTTACAAAACAAAATTTGTTGATTTTTCCAAATCGGTTTCTCGGAATTTTCTGAACCGATTTTGACAAACTTAATTTTAAATGAAAGGTCCATCAGCTGCTGTTGAATTTTGTGTGGATCCGAGTTCTGGTTCCTGAATTTCAGGGTGATACGTACGATCACGCAGCAAATCCCGATTCTAACGAATTCTGCGATGAATGTAAAAAGGTGATTTTTTTTCCAAAATGTAATGTAGATCTAGGTCCCCAACAGTCATTCAAAGTCTCTTTGGCCACACTGGCCACCATCGACGGATCCGGAAGCATCCAAAGTCAGAATAACGGTTATATTGGTTTCTCGAAAATGGCTAGATTTGCTCAACTTAGTCTCAAATGAAAGGTGTTGCGTCCCCAGAAACTGATATTAAATTCCATCTCCATCCGACTTCCAGCACCGGAGTTACGGGTTGTGGAGGTCGATCACATAGAAAACTCCGATTCAAACCGATACCGCGATGAATGCAAAAAGGTGCTCTTATATATACTTACCAAGTGTAATAAGAATGAAAGACATTTCCATAAAGTTATATTGTACGAACCAGCTATTAAATCATAGTTTGGAGAAATGAGAAAGGCACAATTGCACCTCTAGGTGGATTAAAACAGGTTTTTTTTCTTTCTACTCACAGGAGAGCGACTTGATTGTATGAAATGTACCACCGATATTGAAACTGAAAGGAGATAATAAGCTATAAAAAGTTCCCCCAGGAGGTTGAAATGGAAATGTTGGCCACAACATTCATGAGTCGGGTTTGCCGGTTGGTTTTGTCAGCTATTTAACAAGATATTCAATCTGTTCTTTATTTACTACTGAGAAATGTATTTTGAAAGCGATTTCAATGTTGAAGTAAATTCAAACATTAAATTTCAAAGCATCACGTTTGAAAAATCGATTCCAGTGCGCCGTGCGGTTCATTTGGTTTTGCGGTCAACCCTTTCATAAAATACGGGTCGTAGCTTCTTACATCCGAAGGAATGTATCAAGATATCCAGAGCATGTATAAAAATGGAATTTGAAGGATGAAGCAATCATTGTGCAGGCTAAACTAGAGCCGTTGGCCGTGGGATGCTGTTCACGCGAATCATTTCTTCTTACTAACGGTGAAGGCCGAGAACATAATTTTCCGATTAGGAAACATTAACCAAGAGAAAGAACTTGACAATGTGTCAGTGGCGAAAGGAAATGGAGCCATAAGCTCATTCAGTCGGAAATAACGGAAGGGGGTAGGGTAAAGAGCCTATTTTCACCATACTAAGCAGGGTGCCTCACTAATTCATTAATTTCTCGGCCCACAATCAATGGAATGCGTAAAAATTGGTATCAACAGCTTTGCTTCGTTGTTAAGAACCAATATAATAAAACAAATGCGCTGAAAACAGTGAAATTCTCGTGTTTGAGCGCAACGAAAACTCGAATCGACTGCTCCTATTGTTGCACTACCATTTGACTCAATGCGTTAAACAAAGATGGTAGACACTGCTCTAACCAACGGCTTCAAATGCGTAGGGTGATAATAGAAACATGGTGGAAATGGGCTCAACACCCTATATCCATTGAAGTGTGCATGTATGCGACTGATTCAGTCCGTTCTTTGGCAAAAAAGCGCACAGTTCAGCAGGAAAATACATAACGGTTGAGTATGAAAACACTGCTAGCCAGCATTTTTTTTTTGGTATTTTCTGATTTAATGCTGGTGATGTTTTGAGAGTGTGTCCTAGATACATCACCCTGTTTTTTTTCAGGATACTTTTTTGTCTATTAAATATGCACCAAATTTTCTGACTTAAAAAAATTATTTAAGGTTTAATGTTTCTCAAAATTTGCCTCCCCTCATGCGCCTTGATATTTTTTTGACAATTTTAGTGCAAAAAGTGTCTCACATATATACCGCATGTTACCAAAAATAAAATTCACCGGATTTAAGCTGTCGATTTCTGGAGTCTTTGCATTACCTTTCTATATGAGAAAGGTAAAAAGAGTCAGTCCCAAAAAGTCAAATTCAATAATACAAATACAATCAAGAATCATCATAGGTGGCTAATGTAATCGAAACGACTTTGATTGGTCACTAGTCTATACCTGCAAATACAAATAATTTTGCACCCATTTTAATAAGTTTTGCATCGTCTCATACCACAGTGGAATCAGTTTGTATGAAAGTTTATTGTGTGATCGCACTCTTTAACCCGTAACTCCGGAGCCGAAACTAGTATAAGAAAAAATTCAATAGCAGTCCATGGCATAATACCGTTTGGTTGAAACTAAAGTTGTAAGTTTATGCAAATCGATTCAGTTAAGTGAAATTATTTGACACACATGGACACTGCCGTTAGAAGCATGATTGTATCATATTCTGTGGGTTTGGCAATACACATGAGATAATTATTTGTAGAACATCAGTACACATAAATACATTCTCGCACTTTATCCGATCTCGTTGAACTGAGTCTAAAGGTATACGACACTTAGACTTCCGCACAGTGGCTCGGCTTAAAACAAAATGAGGACTAAACGCAAAATTCTGTCGTATCGGTTCAAATAAGATGGTTTTATTTAATATTTATTTGTTATTTATTTATTTATTATACTTTAACCTCCGTCATTCGCCTTTGTGTAAATAGTATGCATTTAAAAAAGACAAATTCATGTTACAATTCAGGATAGATAAAAAATAGATAAATAATTGAATGTTATGTTTGTCGACAATGCTGGGCGCACTGCTTTCCGCTTCTTGTGTTAATTTTCTTTCTTGGTAGTGAGCAATGGTCAGGTTTATCCTCTGCCGCTTACTGATTATTCCGTCTACATTCCCCTCGCTTGTATTTGCGTCCATGTCGTCGTTTGCTAGAGTTTTGATTTTCACTATTACATGTTTGGTGCTCTTTGTGTTTTCGAGTGACCCTAGTATAGCCGTTTTCTTTCTTGATTATTTTTCCTTAGGTATGTTAACTATTAGCTTGAGGATACCGTGAAATATTGTTTGGGCGGCATTTTTTTTTGTCGGCTGTATGCGGTGCAGCAGTGGATGTCGAAGGCTGTATGATCGTGTTAGTTGTAGTAGATGAATTTTCTTTCATTGTTTTGGCGCATGGCCTACCGTAGTGTGCCGTCTGGTTACAGAATTGGCATGCGAGCATCTGCTCAGGGTATGTGCATAGGGTTCTTTGTATATAGTTAACACCAGTCAAGTAAGACGGCATAGATTAGTTTCGCAGCGTTCACACCACCCGAACAGCTTTGAGAATACCATGGAAAAAGTTTCTCCAAGTGTCGTTGAAGACGGATTTCACTTCTCCATACTTCGACATGAATCTTTTAATATAATCCGTGTTAGTACGAGTTGCTAGGCGAATTTCCGTTAGATCAAGCTCCATATACACGGGGATCTTGGTTTTGTCGTTTTCATATTCGACGTCGTGTTGTATGTTGTTCTTCACTTTCTGCCTCGGCTAAGGAGTTGAACGTTAATACTACGACTTGACTCGTATGATGTAGCTGTATGTATGAAACTTCTGTAAGACCAAGTTTCATTTTCACCTCGATCAACAGTTCCACCTTGCTCACTGTAGCTCTAAAGTGGGTCTGCGAAAAGTCAGTCGCGATTGTGTCCTACCGTAATGGGCGAAATTTATTTTGTGGTTCGCTCATTTCACTCGCTGTTGCGGGAACGGAACATTGCTAACATATACACTATGTTACGCGTACACGTTAGAGTAGTGCGCCGTGGGTTGTATTTTTGTTTGAATGCTGTTCACAAGGACGCAAACTATGGTTGTATGTAATGTTGGTGCCCAGAGTTCGTTTTCGATGTGGAAATATATTACAAACTAACATTTATTAATCACTTGCGTGGCACGAAAATATTTATTTTGTCAAAAATGTTTTGAGATTTTTCGTATAGTAATTTTCGTGTGCTGAATCGTTTATGATATTAAAACTAATTAGAAGAAAAACTAGAATGGCGTAAAATAATTATTTTTTCATGAAGGTTTATAATTTTTTCAAAGAGATGTGTGTGCGGTGAATTCTTTTTTTTATTGATAATAATTTAATATGAATTATTTGCCCATGTGGTTCATATAATTATGTTTTTAATTTATTTGGGTTATTTCGCTAACTCTTTAACCCATCCATGCCAATGTTGTTTGTGAACAACAACGTTTTTAAACAGCTATAACTTTTGATTAAGGCAAAATTTGCTCACAAAAACAAGTAAGGCTACTAAATGTGACTATTGCCTTTCATTTGAGTATTAATAGTTTCAAGGACCAGCTCTAGAACTGAAATTATTGCAATTAGTCTGATTGGATTCCGATGGAGCAGTGCTGCCAGGAACAGTTTACGTTAACGACGGAAAATGAATTTCTCATATTCTTTATGTTGCAATATTATTGAAAATTGAAAAAAACTTATCAATTTAGACTGTCTTTGGCTCCATTTTCCACGCAATTGGGCTATTGTAAATATTTTGGGGGAAATGTATTGAGCATTGGAAGATAAAAATTGAGCAACTTCTAGCACTGCGAGGAAGGCACCTACACCCAAAACGCGAACCGCATGATTTACATGCGAATAAGCATGATTCTAATGAGAATTTTGCATTGTAACTGGTATAATGCATATAAAGTGATATTGGTCCGGGACAAAAATGCATTAAGGCGATTACACCACAGAAACTTACACAAACCCACAGTTTGGAATGTATTAATGAAATTACCGATATCGGAGTATTAGTATTAAAATGACTCCGCACTAATACACATGTAAAGGACATCTCCACTCGGATACATGTGCGCTCTGAAAATACTAATACACGCTCAAGGACCAGTTTCCATTTCGTCTTTCTACTGATCACATGCTGCATATTGGAGAAAATAGTTTATAGCATCATCAAATTGGTGGGGTGTGGGTGATGATTTTGTTTTGATAATATGTTGAGCTTTCGGCGTTCTCTAAACCCTGAATTTATCAGCGATATGCGTGTTCTAGCCACTAGATAGGTTCATAAATAATGATTAATGATTATTTAAGCGCACTATTGGCTCTCAAACGTGAAACTTTTTCGCTCGATGCGCCAACTGGATTTCATTTTCGGTACTAGTCAAATGATGATGAAAACATTTTCTTGCATTGATGGTATAGGATGGTTGTTCTATTTTAATTGTTTTAAAATAAATATCACATAATTTAACAAAAAGCTTGATTACAGGTGATAAGAAAACACTCGTTCTTTCGTTTGACACCAAAACATTCAGTTGAACTCAATATTTTATTACGAATTATTGAGATCCGGAATTATTTTTGTATTGTTGAGGTTAGGTTGGTTGTTTTAGATATGGAAAATGTTTATCTAAAAATTGGACTTATCAGTGGATAACCTCGACTACCAACAACTACACTCTTTAATCCAGTGATTTTTGCCCACCTTCGTGTTTTCTATCGAAATTTCAATCTCTGAATTTCATTTTAGTATAGATTGAAACCGGAAGAACAAATGTGAGTGAAGTAACAAGAAATTTACCATCTGGATATTTTTCAGAGGTAGGAAATATATTTTCTTCACCAATATTACTTTTCATTAGAAGAAATAACGTTTAATTATAATATTGATTGAATTTAAAAAATTCAGAATTTACTTTCCAATGCGTTTTGACAGATGAAAATAAAAACATCATCATTGAACTTCCGTGCCCTCTGGCGCTCGACATCTAGCGTTAGATCACGAATACGCAGGAGAAAGTTACCTATATGGGAACATTGGGTTAACAAGTTAATGCAACATTTGTCGGGTAGGAGCCGTCCGTCAATAATTTCTGGCATTCCTCATATCAACAGTACTTTCAGGTGATATCATATCAGTATTTCGCTGTAAAAGTATCTAAATTTAAAGTATCATAAACTATAAGGGCAGTGATGACATGGTTTTGCACTTTTGAGCAGCAGTGGTAGTTAGTATTATTTCCCTAACATGCGAATCCAGCGCACATCATCGCCCTGGGCAACGATCATCGCAAATCAATCTGAGCACAAATCATTTTCTTCCACTCTTCTCTGAAGCACGGAATGAGAGAGCGATGATTTTACTGCAAAAACCATTCGCTATGGGAAAATAACAACGCGTATATCACACACTCTCGTGACCGTAAACTCTCGAGTACTTTTTCAAATGGACGTAAGTAACAATGAGAGATTCTCTTTGAGGTCTTTCTCTTCTGTTCATTACTCGGCCATTTCAACATTTACTACTCTACTATTTGCATAATATTGTAGTAAAAACCGTCGGCTTTCGATATGTACTGGAAAATTAGTACAAAGTGTTGTAATGACGTCGTAATAAACGAAAGAGAAAGTAAACAAAGAGAGGCTCTCAATGTTACTTACGTCCATTTGAAAAAGTACTCGAGAACTGTTTACGCGTTTGGTTGGAATTGTGGTTGGAATTGAGCTGTTCGCAGACAAAACAGCGTAACTGTGTATGAAGACAGAAGTTCTTACAAATACCACAGAGGTATTCATGTATAGAATACACCACCTTTTTGGCAGACTCAGCAATCAAAACCAACTAATACTTTTACATGCGGGCAGATAATACGGTAGCGTGTATTCTCAATCAATTTATTTCATTATGAATCAAGCGGTGTTGGTATAATGCCGTAGCTATGCTTGGTCTACAATGCGAAGAAAGCATGATTCTAATTCGGAATATGCACGAAAGGATGTAATGCCTTTTTTGCATTGGGAAATTGTTTTGGGTGTATCTTTATGAAAAAAGGCTTTTCGTGTTTCTTGACCCCACCGTTTTCAAGGAAAAATAGTTTTGAAACCCTACATGCACTAAAAAAAAGTTGGGCATGAAAGGGTTAAATGAATCAGTTCAACACAAATCCTGATCAAAGCAGTATTACCAAATGACTAGAATGAAGTAAGCGTGAACTCAGTTGTGTTTACTAAATATGACAGTTGCTGCATAAGTTGTCATGAAATAGTTCCAGAAATATTTGTTAACATATTTCAATAGGTTGAACATATTTATTGAGTTTGAAACAATCTGAGTACTTTCACCATATGACATAACACTCTTTCCACTCGGCTCCTTTTTATATTCACTAGTGAAACACTCGTATATCATCATCTCAATGATGATTTCAAAAGTTGCGTATTGTTGTAATTATTTTAGCCATAAAGTGATTATTATAAATTAAAATCACTATCATCAGGTTATCATTTGTCTTCACCGGCTGCTTTTTTTAAATTTTGATTGCTTATTGCAATTATTCGCAAAACTAGACTAAACCTATTTTAAATAGAAAATTTCAAGCTTTAATAAAAGTTCAAACAGCTATCTAAATAATAATTAAACCATATAGTGACTTTTTCGTGATTTAATGATATATTTTAATCAACTAAATAGTTACGCTGGAGTAATGTATGCCATAAAATCAATTGTTTTATCGAAAAACGAAAATAACCGGGTGAAGTTCCCCTGATCAAATTAAGCATGTGCATAAGCGTAAGCATAAGGGATCACCCATTTTCTCTAACACCGTTGGAAAAATGTTCATGCAAATGAATCAATATGTTCGGGGCATTCGTAGAGTACTACTGATTGATTTTCATGAAGATTTTTCTAACAGTGTGAGAAAAAAACTGCTTTTTTCGTTTTTAAAGATGGCCCCTTTTTGAGGCGTTCTCAGTTGAACCTTAAGAAAATATTTCCAGTTTAGAGAAAAAGCGAAAGGTTTAAGGATTATGCTTTTTAATTTGTAAATATGTGGCTCTCACATTGTATTGTTATTAGATCCTGGGGAATCCAAAAGAGGTCCCCTTTTGAGTTGTTTACGAAAAAATAGATTTGCGCAGGACTTGAAGAAACTGAAAGTAATCCGAAATAAATAGACGTAAGTTGTTTTCTTATTCAATCCGTAATTCTCTCCAAACTTATCGACGTCATCTCCTTTGTACATCTAGCTAAATTAGCCAAATTTATGAAAAAATCAAAATCAGGTCGGATTAGCCTTGAGTTAAGATTAATTTAACTCAGCTTAGATAAACTGTACATAGTAGCACGTCGTGATTGATCCAATTGCTGAAAATGCCTAACGAACCAACAATAAAATACACTGAATGAAAGAAATGTTAGTTTTACCTTTGCGTTTGTTAGCTACCGACACTGCGTCTCCACGAGGATTACAGAAAATCAGTTGTATTTGTATGGAAGCAATCAGACCAGAGTATGCTTTAGCACGAAATACAATCTATGTGGTACGCTTGCACTTGCTTCGCAATTGTCTTTTTGAGTGAATGTTGCCACATGAATCTTCAAATAATGAACAGAACTTTCTAGTACTAATGATTGTACAATAAAGCATGACAGCGATTCATATCTTTTGTTTGTTTTTGAAGACTAAGCTACAATTTGCGGAAAATAGCCAACTAAAATCGATCAGTAGAGCTTTACAATAAATAAAACATAGGAACAAAGATTAAAGTGAAACCCAATCGTGATGACAAGTAAAACAAGTAAAACACTAAAGCAAGAACACGTAGGTTGTCTACCACATTATTGGCCAAGTTTAATTGGGTCGTAATGGACGGTGAAATATGCATAAAGGTGGATTTCAAGCAACTCTCAGGTCAGGACTTTACCACTGCTACCAGAAAAGGAAAGGTTCTAGATAAGTTGACGCAGACAAAATTGACAAAGCTTGGTAAGCGATTGGCTAAAAAGCGGCACTACTCTATCCTGAGTTTTGGGTGCAGAATGTTTGTTTGCATATGAAGAAACATGATGGTTATTTGTACCAATGTATTTCTGAGTCACGTGTTATGACGCTAACATGTCCTACAATAACAGGCGTATAAGAAATTGTTTAATTGTAAATTAATTATAAGTGGATACGGATAAAAGTTGGATAAGTAGAAATTATCGTTATCTCATGGTTGGTTCGCAACTAAGGGGTGCGAAATAGGATAACAACAGTCTCTACTGTCATAAAAGGCACATTACCCTAGTTCCCATTTGAAATAAATGTATATAGTTTTCGAACCGGATTTTTGTATTGCGTCAATGATGTAGTTATCAGTTTGTGTTCTGATTCGTCCGACATCAACGGATCTGATCTCCGTATTTTACTGTCGACTGTTACAATATGCACGAACGGATTGCTGGGTGTGCCAAGCTATCGCCAATAAATCTTACACATAAGTAAGCCACTTCTGATATGGAGAGCAGACGTTGTTTTGTGCCGTTTCAGTTAGTCTGGCAAATGGAGTGTTGGTAGCAACTCCTGAGAAACGTCTCATGATCCCCCCAAGGGAAAAATATGGGGCAACAGGTGTGAAGATTTTTTTCCATTTCTTTCTTCTACTGGACAAAGAGATAAATTATTATTTTAACCCATTCATACTCAAGTTTTTCATAAAAACAGTGTTTTTGAATAACTATAATTGCTTGTTTTTTGTCGAGATTTGCTCATAAAAATAAGTGAGGCTAATAACTTAGACCAGTGGTTCTCAACCTAATGTCCCGTTTTTAAATATATTAGAATGTACAAAGCGGATAGAGTAAAAAAACACAATAGGGTTTTTCGATGCAAGTTTAAAAAAATCTTCAGCATAAAACCGTAAAAAATATATCCGGTTCTTACACAGTAGTTTTCATTGACCGAATTTTAATATTAAAAGTTACGATATAATGATTCCCCTGTGAACAAATTATTTATTTGTAATCGCTTTTAGTACTGGAGGTTTATCCTTGCTGACCTTTTGAGGTGAGAAGTTTTTTAGCGATTGATATGCTGAAAGATCCCAGACCGATTTTACGTTAGAAGTTTGTATTTATCTACGGAAATGTTTTCAACTGCCGGTAAAACATATAAAATAACAATTATCATCGCTTGCACTGGCCTTACAGGGCCTACTTTGATGCGATTGATTCGTTGCTGCACGTTCGCTTCCTGTAATAATCGGATACGGATGAAAATCTTCATGGATAAATGGGCGGTTTGTTCGTTTGACGTTTTCACTGAGTATTGAAAATGAATGCGGCTGAATACGATCAATATTCATTCAATGAATTTGAATAATTGTAACTCTGGTTAATATTGTAGGATAATTGTATTGAACATCGGAAGATAAAAATTGAGCAGCTTCTTCTGCGTGATAAGCGCATATATCTGGTTCAAAACAGGTTTTTCGGACGCATAATTACCCTCTAAGGAGAAAATTGGTTTAAAACAACCTATTTACATAAAACAACCTATTTACATAAACCCAGGGATTTGCGTTTCGACTTCATCTCATTAGAACCATGGCACTTGCATCAGCCGACGAAATCAAAACGCGGACTTATGTAATTAGGTTTTTCATATTTCCTTACTCTAAGGACCGATTTCTTCACCCTCACTTAACTTTTAAACCAGTTTTACCAGTACGTTTAAACACGGCTTAATCGTTAAGCGAGGGTGTAGAAATCGGCCCAATTTGCACTAGAAAAAAAGTTTGGCATCCAAGGGGTAACAGCCATTACATCACATCTCAGAATCCGAACAAATTGACATAATCGCTTCAATGATTACTGGACACGATGTTAAGTGAATTGGTGCCATTGGCCGTCAAGAGGAGCACACTGGATTTTTATTATTTATCCAGAATATATTAACGGCTTACTTTCGTCAAATTTTATTGTAGGTACCTACCAGTGGAGGGATCGAATGAACATATAACCGGAATCCTTTATCTGATGACAAATTCGTTCAAGTGAGACTCTTAACGATTTTTTTGCCTTTTAGTGATGATTTCGTCGTCCACTTTTCGCACAGACATAAAGTGGATAGAAGGCATTAACGAATTGATTGTCAACGAGTTGTACGTGGTACACATTTGGCGAAAGTGATTGGTGTGATGTTGGAAATCTACATTGGCGAAATACCTACCTACAGTTCATTATAACGTTGAATTATAGTTAGCTCCTGTCGGAGGGTAAAGGAGGCATGGAAACGCGTTTTCTAACATTCGTTGAGAGTGGCGAAGAATTTGGTAATTCATACACAGAAATTGTTTAAGATGTTCCTCAAAGAGCTCACTAAGTACTACTCGTATCTGTTTTATTCATCAACGACATTGATTCAAAAAGCTACAATGCACTTAATAAGCACCTTAACATTTCATAATGATGTACAAAATCAAGTATTTCAAAAAGCACTTTACGGTTTTTATAAGGGGACACGAGCCCCCCGTACCTTCCGCTGGAGCCGCCAGTGGTATTAGTATTAGTTGGTACGGTTAACGATGACGAATACACATTCTGTTACGGTGTCTTCTAGGAATCAGCAAAGATTAAGATCAAGCTATTGGTAAATTCGATGGATAATAGATCAGTGTATCTATATTTCAATAAAAGGAAACCCTCTCTCTTTTTTAAGATGCTTCATTGAAACAGTGAGTGGTTTGACGGATGTTATATCTTCAATTGTGATGAAAGTGGTGCTAAAAAGGCAAAATGTCAGAATCCCTCCACAAAAGCTTTTCCTTGCTCGACTTCCAAATAAGGGGAGGCTTGAATAGAATCATTTTGTTCTACAAGCGGAAAAGTTTCTTCTCACGCTAACACCGTTTTGACGTCCAATCGATCGGCACTTTACCGCTAGTTGCATCATTTCCTGTTATTTTGCGTAGATTTTTCTCATACCCAGACAAATAGCTTCGAGCCAATCTTCAACCGCCATTACCTTGCGCTTTTCCGAACAAAAAAAGGATAAAAAGCCGACAAGGATGGGGCTACCAGTAAAATTCTGTTAGCACTAGTCTCATAGCTTGTCGAAGCAAGGCATTATTTGCATTATGCTTTTAAAATGTACGTCTCGAGCAATGGCAATATGACACAGTAATCTCTCAATGCAAATGGACAAAGTACCGCAGAGCAAGAAGTCAAATAGTGCCCTGAAAGAATAGGTCAAATTTCATATAGGTACGCATACAATACATGAGAGGCTCAGTGTAGAACAAATGCGAAAAGACGGTTTCGAGATGCAATGGAAAACAAATCACTATTTTATGTAAATTTGTAACCTACAGAATCTTTGGTTCATCATTAAGTGCCTCTTGAACAGTAAGTAGAGGATAATATTTAGCGAAAATTCCTTATACATATACCAAAAAATCTCAATTGCTTGTCTTATGGGAGTCTTCGATTTTTTATGCTACTTTGTTTGCTTTTTCAAAACGCATTTTTGTGGTTCTTTTTATCAACTCCAAATTCTAGTTATTTAAGAGGAGCGTCTGGTGTAAAGTGCTCAAAACGAAAGTTATTTTGTTTTGCAATTTTGAAGGCAAGGCAACAATGGATCTTTTATGTAATGTTATGATGGCTGTATACATTCATTGTGCACGAAAAAAATCTTTTCAATCACGCAGAGTCACACATACGAGCGTTCCAAGGGTAGACGCTAATTTTAAAAACGCGGTTTCGAGAAAAACGCTACTAAAGAGTGTCCCACAAAAAATAGAACACGAAAAAAACGCTGTAGAAATAACCCATTGGGTATTTTCTCGTGCAAAATTTGGGTAGAAATAGTTTAGAGTGTATTGTTTACACTGCATTTTTATCACAGTCAATTTTTTGAAAATTGTTGCCGCTAGATTGAAATCTGCGTTTGTTATAGCAAATATGCGCGTGGAATACATGGCTGTTCAAAACAAAAGAAGTTCAGCATGGCCACCGAGATTGCAAGAGACTATTCTAGAGGTTCAATACTAACAATTAAGCGGATAAAGAAAAAGTTGATTATTTCTGCCCTCTACGCCTGACGCCTACCTTAAATAACTAGGGTAGACGAGCCCTTATTTATCTCGTTAGTCAGAATACCACACTATTTACTTGATAACTCGACTTAATTGATGGGATTGCACTTAAAGAGGTATCAACATCTTTGCTTCGTTCCTAAGAAATAGTACAATGTAAAATCTACCCTGGAAAATGTAAAAAGGCTAGCGCTCGAGTGAAGCGGAAAAAGATTAGATTCGTTTTTGACATTAAAACATAATAAAAATAAACATTTACCATTAAGTTGGTTGACTCGAAAATCTTAAATTAGTTATGGAATTTTCATTTCGACTTTGTCTCATCAGAATCTGGCACTAACTTAGTGGCAGGACTAAGTTAACGCTGGATTGACGCTATTTCCGTGTCTGATAAGACGAAGGCGAATTGCATAACTAATTTAGTTATATATTTTGGGCTGTTTTCACCTAAATTTTCTGCACTAAGAAGATATATAGCATGGTCAAAATATCAATTTTATCAAAACTGTTCATTTCGTGCGCTGAATCATTTTTAATACTAAAACTTAAAAAACCTTTATTACTCATTCGGTGGCTAAATATTAATTATTTTGTTGCGATAATGAGGCGATGAAGCTATACGACGATAATAAGACAAGGAAGTTCTACGAGACGGCAAATCGTGCTCGCGAAGCCTATGTGTCACGGGAGATATGTTTGAAATGATCGATAGGTGGAAGCAGTATTATGACAAACATATAAATGGCGAATCAGTAAACGATGATAGTAGTGCGCTAATCAATCCGTGGACGCGCAAAGCTGATGACAGATTCCCAACACCGAATCTAGTTGAGGATCAGAAGGAAAGCATATGGTTGAAGAATAATAAAGATCAACTGCCATGTGACAGAGCAGGTAATTGGTTAGAGCACTCCACTGGGTGATTTAGAAGATTTTACCGGAGGATTGTATGGTGAGCATGGTGACCGCCGATGAGCACACCAGCAGAGAAATTCAATGATGTATTCTGGCAAGTACTTTGGGCTCGGTATTTCGGTCGAACAAAGTACGATACGGTACGAAGCAAAATGTTCATTGAACCGGTTGGCCAATGGGCTGTGCGGTTGGCCACGCTGACCCCCGCCAAGGGCGCCAAGCTTAGAGGGATGCTAAAATCTGCTCTATAAAATAAGTAAGAATAAATATTAAAATAAGTAGGATAAATGCGCTATACACGCTATATTTTTGTTCATGAGTCATTCGACTCATCGAGCGTGTATAAAAAGGGGCACTGAAATTCCACCAAAAGTATCGAAAGAGTACGCTACGGCTCTATCAGTCCCATTCATATTCATTCACAATAAATAGCGTTGATCTCAAATCTAAAGTTAGACTAAATAACGAACTGCAATGACATCCAATTGAAAATAGCGAAAATGTTGCAAACTTAACGCTCGATTTCATAGCAACAAAAATAGGACAAATATTTGATCATGGGCAGTAAAGCAGGCCACCTTCCTAAAATTGTAGCAAAGATCATGCAGAAAGTTTATTCGCTTATTACCCCATTTTTGGTGTTTCTTGAAACGCTGGAAGCTCATTGTTTAATCTCAAATTTCCAAGATCAGGAGCTGTTTGCTTCGGCTTTGTGTCAGTGCTTAATGTAGCTGTTATATTCAGTCGCTCATGAGAAATTTTTTTACCTTTACAACAAATCTCGTTCGCCTACAGTTTTGGGAGCAGTAACAGATCTCTCACGATGGGGATCGTCAGAGTCATACTCTTCCTGAGCCAAGAGAGTATAAAGATTTGTCGGGGTGAGTCGTATCTCTCCTAAGTATTGCTGTAAAAATAGTGCTTAGAGCGGCTTTGAATGAATTTTGATTCTTTGCGCACTTGCCACTCGCGGTTTTATTACTACAGTGGCCTATTTGCCTTTATTTAGCGCAAAACATGACGCGCACTACGAACTTTGTTGAAGAACAATTCCAACACAGCAATACTGCTAACGAGTCACGCGATACGAGTTTGAAGGGACATACAATTTGTTCCGTCCTGTGCGATTGCCATTCAAAATCTTTACTCACTGGAGAAAGCGGTCCTTGAAACAACCAGCCGCTTCACCCCACGCATCATCTAATCGAAACGGTAACAACACCGTCGATCTCAACTAAGTAAACCGACATTTAGATGCTGTCAGTCCGTCATAAAGTCTCCTGATCTGAAAAATCTGCAGTGAAGTTATTATTCGTGCTTTTTTATAAAAGTCTACATACTTCGATATCCTAATTTACTTTATAAACTAAGTGCAGATAAGTCATAAAGTCGCGAAGCGTGTGCCATTTTCAATTACACACTCAATTATTATTCGCACAGAAAAGGAAAGTCAAAATAGTTTTCAGGGCACAAAACTGAGACTCCGTCAAGTGCACCAGAAGACCACGTTGCGGCTCTGGGGCTATACATGCGAAGTATACGTATATACGTAAGGTGTTGCGAATCATCCATGGTCCATTGTTTGGAGAACTATACATCGTTTACACAGAAAAGTATAAGAGGCTGTGGTGAGTTCAGCAGGTCATTAATGTGGCGAACGACAACCCCGTATAAATGAGTCCAAAAACTAATCTGACTGGCACAAGTAGCCACAACGAGCAAGGTGGGTCGACCAAGATGAAGGGAACCTGAGGAGTCCTCGTGTTCTGGGAAGCTAGTGACAAACGGTAATGAACGGAGTGAGCTAGACATATTGATATAGCAAAGAGCATGGTGCCCTTAGACTGATTGGTACAGTAAGTAAGTAAGTGCGTGCTTTATGACGAATCCGCGCATACGTTGAAATCAAATTGATTGTAGGATTGATATAGATCAAACTAAGGCTTCCATTCATTGTTGAATTTACATGAAATTAAACGCATTTTCTCGCAAGTGCTTTGCTTTTGAGATGAAAACAAAAACAATCATCCTAAAAAGGCTATTGACACAACACCAAAACCAACTGTTGCATTGTTGCAGAAGTCCCTTATACGCAATCGGCGAAGACTTGTTGAATGCCTCCCCACTTTTAGTTCAAAAAACTGATAGTTAGCCACCGACTAAGGAAGCTGATGGTGGGAAGATAAAAAGCCATTCAACAGTTGGAACATGACTTGACTATATATTACACGTTCCTTTTTCGCAGTATCTTGAATCCTTCTCATCCTAGCAGTTCCTACTAAACCGGCACATTCCTAGCGGTTTTTATGTATTTATGCAAGTCGGTTGTGCGAATGCAAAGAATAGTATTGGTGTGCGTGTAACTATGAATATCCGAGTGCATGGAAGTATATATATTTAACCTTCCGCGTGAGAACTAGTAGCTTCTTAGACCAGAAGTACACTGTGCAGTCACTCCGTCCATCGTCAACTACCGACGTCAAGGACGAAGCGGATTATAATCCCGATTCGAAGTATATGAATGGAAGCGATCAGAGGTAACAGTGCGGAGACCGGAATCCATTATTGCATTGTGGAACCGTGGAAATCCCGAAAGGCGACAACAACTAAGGGAAATGGGAAAGCATGTTCTGAATGGAAATGAGAGATGAAAGCAACAAAAGAAGGAAATTTGCCATTGCAACGCTCGTCTGTTGGTGCCACTTGTTGCACCCTCTTCCTTCCCTAGTTATATAGCTCGAGCGGTGGTGTTTCGGAAATGGGTTGCAGGAAGCGAATGGAGGGAACTTAGCCAATCATAAATTGTATTATTAATCATACTGTGGGAAGTCGTTATAGCGCACTCTTATCATCACTGAGAGGTGTAATTACTTCATTTGACGATTAGCAAGATGGTACACCAGACGTGAAAAATTCAGTTTATTGTTCTGTATAGTTAGGTACTCACCAACGACGGTCAGCAGCATATTGTCGAGCAGCAGTGCAATGGCAACGATGACGAGTACCAGGCGTCTCGAACCACGCCATCGCAGGATACCAGCCTTCAGCGATGCCCATGATCCCGGCGCTGGGGGCAACGGTGGTGGCGGTTTCGGTTGCGAAGTCGATGACGACGTAGTATTGTTGTAGCTGTTGTTAGCCGCAGCAGTGGGTCCCTGGCCGTTTCCCCCCGGGTCGGTTGTTTGCATTGCAACTCACTGAGAGCCCCGTTGACTGTGCGGTTCCGGTGGGATGACGGACGGCAGAGATTTTTCCAAACCAGAATCGGTGGCGGAAGCATGTAAAGAGATTGAAATCAAAAGAGGATTATTTTCATTCGTCCTGAGAGGGTATGGTATATGCTATTATCTTTGATGGTACATTTCATGGCATCGTAAACCATACCCGGCAGCGATACTGGGCGCCAATAAATAAAGCGGAACGAGAAAAATGTAGACTAGAAAGCAACAGATACAAAGCAATGCGACAGCTGAAATATGCTGCATCATATTTCATGATTTCCCAAGGTAAATTGCTGGGCAAGATTTCGCCCTTGGGATGGGTTTAGTTTATTTCTTCGGATGGCAGCAAGTCAAATTATCCGCTGAATTACGATGTCGGCTGAATATGTCGTACTCGTGTCTAAACAGCATTCTCGAGGTGGCACCGGAGTTTAAAGTACTACGCTCGTCATCAAGAGATTAATTGAAAATGATTACCGATATGCAGTGTTTGAGAAAGAGATATAGCAATGCCACTTAAGTTCGAAAATCGGTTGGGAATGATATCGATTTTCACGTTCGTAGAGTGTTAGCCAAGGTGACATTTTTATTAAAACATTTCAAAAACCATAACTAAACATATTTGTTTAATTAAAATGACAACTTGGAAGTTATTGAAAATAAACAGGAATTAAAATGTAGTCGAAAATGTCTAAAACAGTACAGTTGTAATATAGTGCAAAACATCATTTGAGTTTGAGGAGAGGAGGTTCAATAATGCAAGAACGGCAAAGCTATTGGATTTGCAAGAAATTTCATTCATTTACCATCTGCTAAAGTGGGAGATCCTAGAAGCAGCCAACGTCGTACTTCAGCAGATCTTCGCCATCCCGTGGCCATTTGTCCGATGTAGCATCTTCCAGTATGCCCGGACTGTTTTAGACTAGCACAGAACCAGTAATGTTGTTTTTGTAATTTAAAAAATCAACCTTTCAAACATTCCAAAATTTCGCCTTTTTGTGTATTTTTGAGCCGTCTTGAAGGCAAACGTTCGTAAAATCACCTTGCCTCAGTTAAGCGAGATTCTAATTAAAAATTTTCAAAAATTTGTTTTTTTTTCTTTGCATTTTTTGAAAAGTATAAATGTATGTATGAATGACGCAGCATTTTGAGGGGTAGGGTGTATGCCAAATTTGTGACGAATTGTGACGAGGCGGAGGGTGGGGTCAGAAGTTGTGCGACGTAGAAAAACTCTAGTAAGAGAACTGCGGAGAGAAAAACAGCATTTTTGGCAACGTATGTCCCGGCATTGTATGACAACACGTCCAATGTTATAAGGATAGGCAATGTTCGATTGGATCCCTTTTTTGACAGCTAAACGCGAATCCAATCGATTCAAAATGGAGTCTCCGCAGTTCTCAGTTCAGTAAAACATGTTTAATTTTTTTTCATCAACCAGTTCGGGGGTTGAGAAATGCTACGTTATTTACAAGGGAACAAAATGCTACGAGAGGGAATTGAGGGGTTGAACATCGCTGAAAAAAATCTATGTCATTTGTGTACGGCCCCTAAGTGTCTACTATATTGTGTTAAACGGATTTTTCGATCCGCGTATCAACCAAGTTTCCACGAGTCAATGTTCGAATCGGCGTCCTGGCCGCCATGGAACGCGCTCGACTCTAGACGCGCGACTCCAGTAGAACCCTTTTCATGGTATTATGCACGTTCCCAGAATGTAGCGAGTGGTACAGTAGACTGGTTCAATTTTTGAGTTTTAGCTCCACCAGGCTCTACTGATTCCTTTTATGGCCCTTAGTAATTGTGGAAATTTTGGTATCGATCGGTTGCGTCTACGGACCTTCCAAAAATTTCAAAGTTTATATGGAAATTAGTATGGAAAATCGGTTAAAACTGACAATAAATTCATAAAAAATCACCTCATCAATCAATTCATGAGAACACTATATATTTCTAAAGGTATTCTTCTACTGAATACATTCGTGGAACATTGTAAGTTTGTGAAAATTCGCTGAAAAAAAGTTATTAACTAAAGAAGCAGCATGACTTCAAAACAAGTGGATTTTGTTATTAGACATAGCAACCCTGTTATCCCCAAATTTTATCAAATAACTATTTTTTCAAATAGTTATTTGATAAAATTTCAAGGATAATAGTTTTACTGTCGCATGATTGTAGTGTGATGAACTAAACAAAATTGGTTAAATTTGGTACCTTAGGTAGGCGTACAGCCCACTACTGCAACTATTGGTACACCTCAACTGTAGGAGCACCCACCCTATACTGGTTTGTATAAACTATATCAGCTAAAAGAGCCGGCAGCAATACGGTGTTCATGATTTTAGGAGCTTCGTCGTGATTTTCGTAATTTCTGATCACGTTTCCGTGATATTTTATTCATGAGTTTACAATCGGATTTTTCTGGCAGAGTAGCATCTATGTTCATGATTTCAGGAACTTAGTTACGATTTTCATAATTTCTATTCACATTATCGTGATATGATTTTAGGATCTTGAGCATGAGTTTTGATATTTTAGGCACGAGCATTGTGATTCATGCTCATGATTTTTGTAATTTTAATTCACATTATCGTGATACTTCAGTCGCGAGTAGAGTGATTTATGTTCGTGATTTCAAGATCTTAATTGCGATTTTTGATATTTTAGTCATGAGTAGTATGATTTATGTTAATGATTTTACAATGCTAGTCACGATTCTCGTTATTTATGTGCACTTTACGTGATATTTTATTCTAGAGCTTACTTTCGAATTTGACACGTGGAGTGATATGACTCATGTTCATGATATCAGTAACATTAGTAGGTGCTAATAGTTTTCCTGTATCTGCTGTTCGTACCTGTTATTGGTCGCTATCAGCACTGGACCTATATGAAATTTTTGAAAAAAATGCATGAAACAAAAAATGATTCCAAGAATGATAATCCAAATTTTGTGAAAAACTTCACGCAAGATATTGTAAATCATGTACAAGCATCCATGGTTTTGCGACTTAATCACGAACATGAATGGTCAGTTGTGACTATTGTACTAGGAATCATGAACCAGTTCACGAATCCACGAATAACATTTTGTGATTTCGTGGGTTCACGAATACATGAATAATATTTTATGATTTTGTGAACTATTTCATGAACACTAACAGTTAGTCGTAACTATTAAATTAGGAATCATAAACCAGTTCACGAATACATGGGTAAATTTTTTTGACTTTGTGAACTATTTCACGGGCACGAATGTTCAGTCGTGATTATTATATTAGGAATCACGAACCAATTCACATATCAATAAATATCATTTATGATTTTGTGAACTGTTTCACGAGCACGTATATTGAATCGTGAATAATATATTAAAATAGAAGTAGAAGGTCACGGTTTTAGCAAATATTATTTTATTTTGTCTATCGCTTACGTTTCGAGGGTCTACTACGCCTTCATCTTCAGGGCGAAACTACAATTAGCAACTTGATAACAAATAACAATCACAGATTTAGAAACAGTACAGAATTACTTACAACGCTTACAATAATATCAAGTAATTTTGAACATGGAATCTCAAAACGCAACACGCTACTCTACACTGCAATATCATGGGAAACGGGCATAGCGTAGTTGGTAAATCGATTGCCTTGTACGCAGCTCACCTGGGTTCGATTCCCAACCCCATACATAGGGTTGGAAATTTTTCCAAAAAAAGATATTTATCTAACCCGAAAATAGGCGAAAAGGTTAAAATCTCTTTAATAAAAAAAACTGCAATATCATTTAGTTTGGTTGAAATTAATTTTAAACGGAAATATTTAATTTATCGGAAAGACTACATTAAAGAACCCTGCGCACATCATTAGCAGACTGAGCAATAATATGTTTCAATAAAGCAAAAGTGACATGGCAGAAACGATGAATGAGGTTCACAAATTTACTAAAAACGTTACTAAAGGGAAATTGAATGTAATTATAAAACACATGATTTTTGTCTATGGACCTATTTTCGTAATATAAACACGTGATTGTTCCAGAATTCATGGCACTTTATTGATGACTTTGGGAACATTTTTTCCGTGCACTGCTGCCGTGGTTTAACTGCGTCTGCTTGTAGCGTATCTGAATACTTAATATTCCGGCACTTCCATGCAAGCCTGAAAAAAGTGTTAGTTACATTTTAGTCCGCTACAATGTAAGCGCCATTTAATTATTTTTTTTATTTTTAAACATCGTCGCTGTTGTGCTATCTTATGACAAACGCCATTTTGATGTAAACTGAGTTAGATATGCCACATATTTGTCTAAAAAATTTCTAGAATGTGGTGTTTTCAAAATTTTGACATTCTTCTTGGTTCATTGCGAGAAACGTGCTGAGAAATTTTTAATTTTTTGCTTCAAATGACTATGTCTGGGGATTAGCTCAAGTTATCTTGATGCATAAGATGTTTTAAGTGTGAAACTATCTGAGAAACACAATGGCATAATCACTTTCAAAACAAAAATTGTGAGCAAAATGCAGTTAAAGGTTTAAACTGGAAATATAGCATATTTGGCAACACTGTACCTCAAAATGACTATTCCCTGACTCATTTCTTACAAAATGCATCTCACCGATTGTGTATAGATCAAATAAACGTTAATAATTGATGATTTTTTTCTATGGAAAATTTTCCTCGCGCAAGTATGACATGCCATACAAATTTTGTCATCAATACACACCTATGATACGTGTGAGTGCAACTTTTGTTTACATTTTTAGTAAAAACTCACAACATAGTCAACCGATCTTCGTAATATTTGAGAGATTAATACAGAATAGATAGAAGCATCAATTGTCTTCTTTGAATTGTTTATACCATTTAAAAGTTTCAAGATATTCAATCTCAAACTTTAAAAATCGTTTTTCTTGAAATGTGCTAAAATGGCGCTTGTCATAAGATAGCACAACAGCGATAACATATTAAATCAAATTCGTGTTTATAAATCACAAAGCCTTTTTAACCTTTCTCATATAGAAAGGTACTGCAATCACTCGGAATTCCGACTTGTTAACAGAGGCTCATAGAGCCGAGTCACTTATACCCATCGACTCAGTTCGTCGCGATTGTTAAATGTCTGTGTGTGCGTGTGTGTATGCATATATGTGTCAAATATATTAACTCATTTTTGTCATAGCAGGCAGAGCTTATTTCAACAATGTTTTATTCAAATGGAAGGTAAAGTATCGCCATATGTCGCAATTGAATTTCATTTGGATTGGAGTTCTGGTTCCGGCATTACGAATGGAAGAGTGCGGTCACACAGAAAATTTTCATTTAACCAAATGATGCAATACATATTAAAATGTATGCACTACCTGGATTAGCGGGTCTAGATCGCCAATTACCAATTGCGACTTGCTACAGAAGCCTCTGCTTCCTCTGTTGAAACAACAAGAGGGTCCTACGATCTTCTGGCCGAATCTAGCTTCGTACTACTATTCAAATGTTGTCCTGGAGTGGAACGAAGCCAACGGGGTCACTTTTGTACCCAAGGACATGATCACCCCTAGTGCAGCGGAACTAAGACCCATCGAAAAATACGGGGCAATTATGAAGTAGGCACTACGGAAGCATCCCAAAGAAGTCAAATCTGTGGAAGACATGAAGAAAAGTGAGTTTCCGTACAGAAGAAGCTGCAGCGAGATGTTGTGCAGATCCTAATGAGTGGATCCAGCGCACTCTGTGTTTTTTTATTTCGATTATGTTAACCTTAAGGTCATTCGCCTCTTCGGGTTAGAAAAACTAGGTGTTGTATAAGTATGACCAACAAAAATCGTATAAATATACTATTTTTATCGGAAAGGTACGCCATATGTATAAGCATTGTGCAAAATTTATTTTAATTAGTGCGTTGTGATGACTCGTATATGAATCTCGTATATGAACGCAGACAAAGTCGTTTAATATATAAACGGGATCGTTATTAGTGCAGTAATATGACATAATTACAACAACACAAATGTTTGTCGGCAATAAATAAGTTAATCCAAGTATTGCACGCCATGAATCGTAAAGCAAGGGTTGGTGAGGCTAATTCGAATGAATTACTTGGTTTGTACTGACCTGGATACAATTCCTATAATAAAATATTAGTTCTTTTCAAATGATCGAAAGACCGCGAAGAAATCATACAAATTTGACATTAATTGGGTTATTAAATGTAGGTACGTATGGATATGTATGTACATATTGATCAGTAGAAGGAAGATTTTGCAATATATAAATTGGTTACAACATATTTCGGTTATCACTAAAAATATGTTATGATATGCGAGTTAGTTATCTCACGTTCGCATAAACAAAATCGTATATAGGAGTGGAATAATAATAAGCGTCACTGTCACTGTCTTTGGCCAGATTTAACCACACCTATCAAATGGTGTATGGAATATGTTGCCGGTACGTAAGCTGACGCTTCAGAGTTCAAGACATAGTGAACTCATTTGCGTGAAAAAAATGCTAGAGCGAGAAAACGTTCTAGGATGTGAAAACTTTAAATTTATTCCCCCATCCTTAAAATAAACACGCGCTCGAACGATGTGTCTCATTCTTCACTATTATTTTTGTATTAATACTTTCCGAATGACTAATATAATCTTATATAGTACTGTTTTGAGTACTATTTTGAGTCTTAAGAGTGTCTGTTTCTTGTCTCTATCCGATCATAAAAATATATTTTTCGATCATTTTGATGTCACCTTCAATGTGGTAACTTATCGTAATCCTAAATCTACAAACTGGAACCTCTTTTTGGAAAACTTGGCGACTAAGTTTCATGGATATTTTCCAACAATTAGTCAACTAGACGACTTAGATGACGTCGTGGATACGACAAAGTCATTCATATTAGCATCCTACGAAGAAGCTTGTCCACTTCGTACTGTTAAATCGACTAGGAGAACCGCTTGGTGGAGGACTGAGCTTCAAAGAATGAAGAAAGTTATGAGAAGAGCTTGGAATCGGCGTCAGCGTGATCACTCCAGGGCTTTCGGGTCAGCTCGTAGTGCATATAAGAAATGTCTTAGATCTGCAGAACGGGCTGACTGGCAAAACCTATGCACTAATGTCTCTAGTCTGAACGAGGCTAGCAGGTTAAATAAAATTCTCTCCAAATCGAATGATTTTCAGATGAACTCCTTAAAAACCAGAGATGGTGTTTATGCGACGGACGAAAAAGATGTTCTTAATTGTCTCTTCGACACACACTTTCCAGTTTGTGTCGATCCGAAGCTGAACAATGTTCACAGATCTCATTCGGGTGATTCGGACTCGTGGGCGTTAGTACGCACATTGGTTTCCACTGAATCGGTCAAGTGGGCAGTTGACAGCTCCATACAAATCACCCGGAAAAGATGGAATACTTCCCGTGCTACTGCAAAAGGGATTTGATATTCTTAAACATGTCTTGAAAAAGATTATGCTTTCCAGTCTTGCTACCAGGTATATCCCGAAAGCATGGCGAGAAATAACTGTTAGATTTATTCCCAAAGAGCGGCGCTCATTCTATGAAGAAGCCAAGAGTTTTAGGCCTATCAGCTTAAGTTCTTTTCTTCTGAAAGCTTTGGAACGGATAATCGATCATCACATCAGGAACGTTAGTTTAGTTGAATATCCACTGCACAAAATGCAACATGCATATCAGTGTGGGAAATCCACGATCACTAAAGCAGACGATGTTGTTTACAACATTGAGAAAGCCTTCTCGCTCAAGCAATCTAGCTTGGGTGTATTCCTAGATATTGAGGGTGCTTTTGACAATGTTATTCTGTCGACCCGCGGTCATGGGATACCTGCATGTATCTCGGTTTGGATAAACGCAATGCTTAGTAACCGCATACTTTGCTCGTTACTGCGTCAGGCTGAGATACGGAAGCTGAGTATTTGCGGTTGTCCTCAGGGCGGTGTTCTTTCACCTTTGTTATGGAACTTGGTAGCCGACGGCTTGTTGAAGGAACTCAATGAGCTTGTATTTCCAACCTACGGGTTTGCTGATGATTACCATATACTAATTACTGGATTTTGCATCGGAACAATCTTTGACTTAATGCAACAGGCATTAAGAGCTGTCGAACAGTGGTGTCGACAAGTTAAACTATCAGTTAACCCAAGCAAAACTTCAATGGTTCTTTTCACGAAGAAGCGAATAACAACCGGGGTTCGTCCCTTGCAGTTATTTGATTCTGAGCTACTGTGTGCAGATCAAGTCAAATACGTTGGAGTTATATTGGATTCCAAACTGAATTGGTCTGCTCACATGGAGTTCAGAGTCAAGAAAGCGTGCATGGCCTTCGGGCAGTGCAGACGAACTTTTGGAAAGACCTGGGGTCTCAAACCTAAATACATCTATTGGATTCACACGACAATTTTATGTCCAATGCTGTCATACGGATGCCTTGTGTGGCGGCAGAGGGGAGAGATGATAACAGTCCAGTCAAAGCTAAACCATCTGCAAAGAATGGCGCTCAGGGCGTTGACTGGTGCTTCCACCACAACTCCGATTGCTGCTCTTGAGGCACTTCTAAATATGTTTTTATTACATATACACCTCAAACAAGGAGCACTATCATGTGCATACAGACTGCAGGTTACTGGGCTTTGGAACAGTAACCATGTTGATCTTGCTACCAGTCATACACGATTGTGGTGACAAATGGTTACATGGGGTGAAGATGTTCTTGCTCCCAGCGATATTACACTCACATGTAGTTTTCCTTACAGGACATTCCATGTGAAGATTCCCTCTCGAGAGAAGTGGTTGTCCGGCTATATGGAAAGATAACAACAAACGCAAGCGATGGAGGGATGTTCTGGTGCTGGTGTCTACTGTCGTGAAATAAGATTGGAACAATCTCACTCACTGGGTAGATACTGTACTGTATTCCAAGCAGAAATTTTTGCGATTATGTGCGGGGTACAATCGGCCCTTCAACTGAGTTTGTCCGGCAGAGTTATAAAATTCCTGCTCCGATAGTCAGGCTGCAATCAAGGCCCTTAGCTCAAACAAATCCCGGTCCAAGCTAGTGATCGCCTGCCGAACCCAAATCGAAGAACTAAGCATTGTCAACACTATCTACCTTGTCTGGGTGCCCGGACATTGCGGTATTACTGAAAATGAATGGGCTGATGAATTGGCCAGGGCAGGTTCAGCGATTGATTTCGTTGGTCCAGAGCCCGCGCTGCCAATTTCAACAAATTGGATAAGGGAAAAAATACGGTCCTGGGCTTCGTCCAAGTACCGCAATTATTGGAGAAATCTACAAACATGTCACCAAACAAAGGCGTTTCTAGAACAACCGTGCCCAGTGTCGAAAAATCTGCTACATTTTTCGAAGCTCCACTGCGGCATGCTGACCAGGGCTTTAACCGGCCACTGCAAACTCAATTATCACATGGCAACTTTTCAGCGCGCTGAGTCTTTTCCATGTGATCTTTGTGAATCCGGCTACGGAACCTCATATCATCTGATATGCAACTGTCCAGCGGTAGCGCAATTGCGATTTCGAGTCTTCGGCCGTCCTTATACAGACGAAACCATGTTTGGACGACTGAAACTCAGAGACATACTAAAGTTTCTTATCCAATGTGGTAAAGAGCTTTAGGTTTATTCGCAGGCAAGTTGAACTACTTTGCATATCATCTGATATGCAACTGTCCAGCGGTAGCGCAATTGCGATTTCGAGTCTTCGGCTGTCCTTATACAGACGAAACCATGTTTGGACAACTGAAACTCAGAGACATACTAATGTTTCTTATCCAATGTGGTAAAGAGCTTTAGGCTTATTCGCAGGCAAGTTGAACTACTTGTCAGTTTAACTTACCTGTTGTTTATTTTTGTTTTTGTGCTATTATGTTTCCCACCCTTCCAATTCTACTTCCCCACACCTCCTTGTCCTTTCCTTCCGCTCAGGGAATGATGAAAACACACGGCAAAGCACAAATCCCCGACTACATACGGGGAACGTGCCACTTAAGCCAATATATTCTGATTCCTGAGTCCTGGAGCTGATGCTTCAGAGTTCAAGACATAGTGAACTCATTTGCGTGAAAAAAATGCTAGAGCGAGAAAACGTTCTAGGATGTGAACACTTTAAATTTATTTCCCCCATCCTTAAAATGAACAGGCGCTCGAAAGTTGTGTCTCATTCTTAACTATTATTTTTGTATTAATACTTTCCGAATGACTAATATAATCGTATATTGTACTGTTTTGAGTACTATTTTGAGTCTTAAGAGTGTCTGTTTCTTGCCACACGGAATCAGACTAAGTTCCGACAAAATTTGCATTGATGTGCAGATTATATCGCATATCGAAACCCAATTTGCTCTCAACCTATATTGATATCGCCTCCACGTTTGTTCATATGTATAATATTTTCGCATTGTATACGACTTGGGAGTTGAGCGTAAGGTGCGAGCGTACGGTTATGATATTGAAGTTGAATGAATTGAATATGCCAAAAATTTACTAATGGGATTAAAAAGGTTTTCCAAATAGTTTTGTTCTTTGCAAACAGAACCTAAGACAATAATAGCACCAGCAGCGTGATTCATAGACTGGAAATTTACTAAATGCTCTTGAACTCGTTCAAAATAGAGCCAGTACCTTTTCGACAGCAAACAGGGTGTCACATCCAAGATAGGAACTTGACCAATATGATAGCTTCATCAGTAAGGTGGTGTAATATTTACTAATAAGATGTGGAGTCGTGCGGCTTCACTCAAAGCTTAATTGAATGTGCGTTCACTAACGAATGATAAACTAGTGATAATGAACTTGACTAATATACTAGTTGCAGTCGCTAGCACTGTGCCAAACCGCATGCTATTTATATTTGCTCTCTCAGGCATCGTCAAGTATGATAAACGTTGTTCACTAACTGCTAGAACGCCCGCCGTATACATAGACTATTGAGCGTAAAACCTCAAGATCATGGTTGGTTTAGGGGTACTCTCACATGAGCTGATACAACACGAGAACGGAACAAAGTAAATATGCGAACCGGCAGAAGAAATTTCGATCGTGTTGCGATACAGTACAGTAAACGACGCGGAATGAGATAATTATTGCATTGTGGGCAAGCTGCTAATTAAAACTGATGTACTTACCTTCTGCTCATGGAAGATGCGCTTTTAATAAACGACAGATAAATAATAGTATCTACTCTGTCCCATTAGTAGTTGCTTTTAGACATTGGGAGTTACATTAAATGCCTATTCAAAATGGTGTTCAAATTAGTTTTATCACACTAACAAATTTTAGAACTGCGTAGAAATTGTAGAAGTAAACTGTTAGAGCATAAAAAGTCCAGTTTTATGTAGATTTTTCGATGTAAAATATTTGTGTTTTAGCTTTGAATCGAAATAGATATTTTAAACATTAATATTCCAGGATGATCATAGCGATGAACGGCACCAAAATGAAACTTATTTTAATAACTTTACAACCTGAAAGCAGCGGCACTATGTAAAATATGCATATACGGAATGAAAAATTATCATCCTCTGGTACTCAAACAATTTTTTGTGTTTTTATTAATGAGACGACTCACTTTCATACAAAGGGTGACTCAAATGTTGATACGATAATTAATTTTACAAACTTTCATCACTTAGACATATGCATTGTTTACCCTAGAGCTACTAGTAAAGAAAGTTGGGTTTTGCATTATTTAAACCGGTTGTCGTCAAAACCCGCTAATTTAAGGGGTTTTACTAGCAATAGCACTAAAACATGAGTAATAGTTATTTATAGTGCCTTACTTCACAGAAACAAGCCTGCGTCGAGCACGATTTATTTGGTACAATTTTAGTGACTAATCTGAGTCGTTCGGGTATTGTCTATAATTACACGGAACAGATTAATCTTCTGCTGCTCAATCCCGACTTTTGGCGGGTTACGGAAAAATCGCTATTGTATGTTGACACCACTGAGGGATTTCATGAGAAACCAGCCGACCGCAAAATATGACCATCATCGATTCGAACGAAACTTTGCAGGTGTGTTCGGTTTATGAATTTCCATGATCTGGCAATTGGAATATTTTGATACAAGAGCAATTTTTCAAAAAAGGCGTAGACGTTTCTACGTGTACAAATATAAAAAAACCTATTTTAATCCACCTAGCGGTGCAATTGTGCCTTTCTCAATCATGAATCACGAGAATGTGTGCGTTGTTTATATTCATTAAATGCTTTTAAATGCATATATTACATTTTATTATTGTACATCACATGACAACTATATACAGGAAAATAAATCATTATTCGAGTTCTAAAATTTTGAAAAAGAAAAAACAGCCACGGTAATATTGAACTGAAAAAAGGTGCAAAATCGGCAGTCCCAAAAAGTCGATTTCTAAAAAAAAAAAATTTCGTGATAACATAAAATCTCGACGTTTCATGCATTTTAAAGAAAAAAAATTAGAGTTCCGGCTTATATGGGAATTTCATGTGTGACCGGACCGTTCAGTCTATATTTCCGGAACCATACAAGCGATCCGTGCGAAATTTCACAGACATCTGTGGGGATAATAGAGCTATCATTTGGGACTAAGTTTGTGAAAATCGGCCCAACCATTTCCGAGAAACTGATATGAGTTTGCTAGTTATGAAAGATGGCCGCTTTTCCCGGGCACTTCCGGAACCGTCTATGGTGGTCAATGTAGTCAACGAAAGTTTGTTTGGCCGTCGGTGACCTAGAACTGCAAAGTTAAGTTATTTGAGAGACATTTTAGCGAAATTTTTACCTTTTTTGCTTCCATCGGGGTATCGGTTTGAATCACAATTTGCTATGTGATCGCACGCCACAACCCGTAACTCCGGAACCGGAAGTCGGTTGGGGATAAAATTTAATAGCCATTTACGGGGACGCAATACCTTTCATTTGAGGTCAAGTTTAGTCGAATCGGTCTAGCCATCTCCGAGAAACCGATGTGACTGTTACTCTGAATTTGGATACTTCCGCCGGGGCTTCCGGAACCGATGATGGTGGCCAATGTGACCAAAGAGACTTTGAATGGCTGTTAATGACCTAGTACTACAAATCGAAGCAGTTGTGGTCACATTTTGGAAAAATTTTCACCATTATACATTCATTGCAGAATTTCTTAAAATCGACGTTTTCTGCGTGATCGTACTCATCACCCTGTAATTCCGGAACCGGAAGTCGGATCCATTAGAAATTCAATAGCAGCCTATGGGAATGTTGCACCTTTCATTTGGGACTAAGTTTGTAAAAATCGGTTCATCCATCTCTGAGAAAAGTGAGTGAGATTGTGTTCGCGTACACACACACAGACGCACATACACACACACATACATACACACACACATACATACACACACACAGACATTTGCCGAACTCGACGAACTGAATCGAATGGTATATGTCACTCGGCCCTCCGGGCCTCCGTTAAAAAGTCGGTTTTCAGAGCAATTGCAATACCTTTCTATTGAGAAAGGCAAAAACATGACGACAGTAGCGCACCTGGTTTGGATATCCCAACTACCTTCGAAACCGTTAAAGATTTTATACAAGTTGAATGCTGAAGATGGACGTGTGTTCTCTGTGACCACAGCCTCTGTCCAACTAACGAATTTGATTCGCTAGTTGGACCGACTGACAAATGTCATAAACTCTTCAAAAAAGACGTTAGTAGCGTAAAAGAATGTTAAATAGATTGTCAAAGTGAATTTGACATGAGATTTTGGCGTTTAGATGCTTTTTAGTTGGAAAATGGTCCAACTAGCGAAGGTCCAACTAAAAAGCGGTCCAGTTAAAGGGTGCCCAACCAGCGAATCACGACTGTATTTTCTTGAATAGCATAAGTTATGGTGAATAATGGACTCAGAGAAGAAGAAAAATGATTTGGAAGTCATCACTTCTCTTAAACACAAAAAATAACACATCACGTTGATACACGTCTAACCTTCGGACAGTCGCGCTAGTGCACTGAGTGCACGCTGCTTTGAAAATCTAACGAAATCGTCTTACGGCACCAGTGGCTGCTTGTTCAGTGGGTCGCGCGATTTCCGGAGGGTTAACCTAGGTTTAAGTATAGTTAAATTAAAGTTAAATTTGCGTAATAGAGAGATTACTACAAACACTACATTATACCTTATACGATGGACGAGGTCGGATTAATCAAATCTCTCGTATTATTTTTCACAGCACTAAAAAGTACATATAAAACGCAAAACTCAAAAGTACTAAATTTATGTTACAAACTCGAGCAATCGGAACTAGTAAACGGTGGTTTAAAACATAGCGAGGTCGTTATGATCTGCTTGAGGAAGAAGAGGTACTGTTCGTACCACGTGTTGGAAAGATATTTTAGGTCCAAACAATTTAAACACAAAAATTATTTACGAAAATTTTTCGTTTCGAATTCGCCATCAAATACTAACAGAAATAATACTAGAAAACAATTCCTGGCCATCGTTAACAATCATTTTAAATATATTTTAAGTTAGGACTGTGGTCGAGTTTGCGATTATGATGCAAATGATATATAGCAAGTATACGGAGGATAAACCACTAGTGAAAAATTGTTTCTGAGCCTGAAGGTTACCTCATTGGCAAATGAGTGGTTAGGACCGTGTATAAAAGGTGGAGCTAGTGTTTTGGTAAAATTAGAGCATCGATATTTTTAAGGAATTTCATCATAGTGAGATGTCTGTTAGTCTGTCACCACAGTGATATATTGAAAAAACACATTTAAAAAAAGGTACAAAAAGGTACAAATAAAAAAAAAAGGTACAAAATCGGTTAGGCGCAAAAAGTCGATATTTTTTCCTTTTGAGGTTGCATAAAATCTCGACGTTTCATGCATTTTAAGGACATTTGGCATCATAAATACGAATTCGATTTCTGAAATTTTATGGCGTCTCCCCTTTGAAAAAAAAGTTTAGTTCCGGTTTATACTGGAATTTCGTATATGACGGGACAGTTCATTCTGTATTTCCGGAACCATATAAGCAAACCGTACAAAGTTTTACAGACGTCCATGGGGATAGTACACCTATCGTTTTGGACTAAGTTTGTAAAATTCAGTCCAACAATCCCTAATAAGATGATGTAAGTTTGTCAATTTTAATAGGTGGCCACTTTTCCGGGGCACTTCCGGAACCGTCTATGGTGGTCAATGTAGTCAACGAAACTTTAGTTAGCCGTCAGCGACTTAGAACTACAAATTTAAGTTGTTTGGCAGACATTTAGCGAAATTTTTACCTTTTTGGATTCAACAGAGTATCAATTTGAATCGGAAACGGCTATGTGACCGCACATCACAACCCGTAACTCTGGAACCGGAAATCGGATCGGGATGAAATTTAATAGCTATTTGCGGGGATAAAACACCTTTCATTTGAGATTAAGCTTTGTCGAATCGATAAAGCCATTTTCGAGAAACCGATGTGACTGCTATTCTGAATTTGGATGCACCCGCCGGGACTTTCGGAACCGATGATGGTGGCCAATGTGGCCAAAGAGACTTTGAATGGCTGTTAGTGACCTGGTACTACAATTCCAACCAGTTGCGGTCACATTTTGGAAAAATTTCACCTTTATACATTCATTGCAGAATTTCATCATAGTGAGATATTTGTTAGTCTGATATTACATTGAAAAACCTGTTTTAATCCACCTAGAGGTGCAATTGTGCCTTTCTCATTTCTCTAAACTATGGCACGGAGGCTTTTTATGTTCAACATAATTGTGGAAATGTCCATTACATTCTTAGTACACTTTGCACCTTTACACAATGGCATGCCAGCCACGAACTTGATGAGCTACGTGTCGACGGTGAAACACTTGAAACAAAAAATATCATACTTCATTAGCCTAATCAGCATTAGATCAATGTTATCTGCTTGCTAACTCATTTTGTCATGCGGGGGTGGGTATGTGAGGAGGGCGAAAGTCCCATGAACGAACGACTTCCCAGCTTAAATTGGTATGCTTTGTGATATAGTGGTGGTTTAAAGATGATGGGGTTGAAAGGGAGGGGTATGAGGGCTGGATGGGGTGGTGGTCTGAGGGGTGATTTAAGGAGATTTTTAAAGGAGGGGCGCGAACAGTAGAGGGGGGTGTAACCCCTCTCCGTAAACCATCAACTACGCTCCTGCTAAAATCCAGAAACCCTAAACGAGTTGAAAAAAAAATTAGGGATTAGGTTGACGTTTTTCAGAGTGATTGCATAACCTTTCTATATGAGAAAGGCAAAAATGTGCCAAAATCCAAAAAAGTGAATCGTAGTCAAATTTTTTTTTCGAGTTTACATCAAATCTCGACGTTTCATGCACCTTGAACACATTTAGCATCAAAACTAAAAATTCAGTTTTTAATTTTTCCTATAGTTTATATGAGAAATTTCTGTGTGGCCGCACTCTGAAACCCGTAATTCCGGAACCAGAATTCCGATCGATCCAAAATTCAATAGCAGCCGATGGGAAGGTTGCACCTTTCATTTGAGACTAAGTTTGGGCAAATCGGTCCAGCCATCTCTGAGAAAAATGAGTGACATTATTTGACACATACGCACATACATACACACACACATACACACACACATACATACATACACACACATACAGACTTTTTCCGATCTCGACGAACTGAGTCGAATGGGATATGACACTCGGCCCTCCGGGCCGGGATTATGTTGACGTTTTTCAGAGTGATTGCAT